>NW_006776053.1:829461-849386 GCF_000442215.2 Lipotes vexillifer
CCGGAGCCTGTGCTCCACAATGGGAGAGGCCACAACAGTGAGAGGCCCGTGTACTGCAAAAAAAAAAAAAAAAAAAAAAAAAAAAAAATGGAGTCATAAATATTTTAAACATTTTGTTCTAACATAGAACAATCAGTATAGGCCAAAGCTACTGCTTTGAGTTCAAGTCCTCTGGCTGGAGTTCTGCTTTGTCTGTTTTGCCTGTACCCACAGAGCAGCATTAAAAATATCCAGTTCTTTTTTCTTTTTAAATGGAATGCAAGGACACTTAGGAAGCAATTTGAATTTGTAATTCCACATTGTTATTATCCCCTCCCTCCCAGAAACTCTCCCACACGAAATCAACAGATTTATTTTTAGCAATTCATCTTTATTGCATATTTCCAAAGCATTGGACTTAGTTTTTCTCAAAACATTACTTTTTCTCTCTCTCTTTTTTGCAGTCAGATTTCATGATTTTTGTTTTATTTAGCTAAATTATATGATCACAACAATAAATACAAACTGGCCAAACCTTCTGGGGATCAGACTCTCCTGATTCAGCCAGTGGGAGCAGAGCTTGGGTAAGGTGAAGAATGCTACAGAAGCTTGAGCCACCAGCTCTGGTAGCCTGCGTCAGTGTCTTCTGACCTGGGATTGGAAGGCAGCCAATAGCCTGGTAAGTTGGTTACATGCAGGTCAGTTAAGATAACTTTTACTGAACACATGTCACAAGCCTGTTGGGAGCATAAGAAATAATTTAGGTCCAGCCCATTGGGGCACTCAGTGACCTGTGGCTCTGGCTGCTGCCCTTGTTTATCTTGTCATAGCACTTGTCACCCTGACTTGTCAGGGTCCGTGACTGACTCCCTGCACTGTGGGGACGTCTTGAGGGCGTGGTCTTCTCTGTCTCTTCAGAGCCCAGTGCCAGGACTTGATATGGTGTCTGGTTCCAAAGCCCGTGCTCTTTACCACTGAACACACATGCATAAGTACTGGAGGCACAACGGCAATGCCTAGGGCCAGACATCCTTCTGGAAACCAGAGAAAGACCCTGCCTTTTACACCCAGTTTCCAGGTCCCTTGTGAGTGCCCCATGGAAGTTCCCACAGCCCAGGTGGGCCCAGGGAGTGGTGGGCTGAGCTGACCTCATGTCTAGAGCTATGTTCCCAGGTCCTGAGTGGAAGGAAGGAAGCAGTGGGGCAAACAATTCCACCTGGGTGCCCCCATGGTGGTCCCTGAGGTTCGTGACCTTCTAAGATGGCATGCCCTAGGCTCCCATTAGATGAATTCCCAGAATGAATTTAACCCCCTAATGAGGGATGTTTAAGTTGTCTCTAGTCTTGTCAAGTTACAAGCTATAGTACAATGAACATCCTTCTATACACATATTTTCGGTCACTGTTGTATTTCTGTAGGTTAAATTTAAAAGTGGCACTGCTGGGTCAAAGAGCATATGCATTTTTTTTCTTTTAAATAACTATCTTTAGAGTAGAACTGTAGTGGCAGCCTGGCCATCCCAGACTTCACCAGCCTGTAAATACAAATGCTGCCCCACTGACATTAGCCCCCAGTCCCCAACTGGTCCTGGTCTCTGCCTAGTCGCCTGCAAGACTTCAGCCATGCCACCAGTCTCCCCAGCTCTTTGGTTTGTCTCCAGCAACAGAAGGACCGGTAAGTGCTCAGAACACATCCTCCCACACCAGGCACCACATGGCCATTCACCAGCCCACAAGGGAGAAACAGCCACCTGTGCTGCAGGTGCCCCTCATGGTCCCTGTCTGTCAGGCACAGCAAGATGTCCTTTGCTGTCCTCTGCTGCCGGGAGCCCTCAAGATAGCTAAGTTGCATTCTGGTTTGTGGAGGAGAAATGGGGGCTGTGGGCAGGGGAGCAGGATTCTCCTTTCTCCACCTCTGGGTCTCTGGGTCACTTTTTGTCTGCTGGGCCCAGAAGCAGCATTACCTGGGCTGGGGGCCTCATTGGATCTATCCCAAACCCAGTTCCTTCAGTCTCTTTGGCTGATCCTTCTGGCATAGAGGCCTAGAGAAGACTGGATTATTGCTCCTAGCTCTTCATTGCTTCTGTGAAATACACAGTCACACCCTTTCCCATCCAACTTTGCAGTGCCTCCCAGTAGAGCAGGTGGTGTATTTTCCAGCTTACTTTGGGGTTGGGCCTCCTGGTAACATGCTTCAGCCAATGAAGAGTTAGCAGTCATGATGCCAGCAGAGATTTAAAGGTACTCCTGTTGTTTGCTTGGCCTCCTGGTCTTAGCCACCCATCATGAGAGGAGTATGCCCTGGCTAGCTGCTGCTCCCAGAATGCGAAACACACAGAGCAGACTTAAACTTGACCTGCAGCCTGGAGCCAAATCCAGCCAACAACAGGAGAGCCCAGCAGAGCTGGCACAGCCACAGGCACATGAGTAAAAAGTAAATACTTATTGTTACTTGCCATTGAGTTTGGGGGCTGTTTGTTATACAGCTTTATTATAGCAATAACTGACCAATAGAGGGCTGAAAACCATCCCTTTTGCTACAAGGTCTTTGAACATCCACTCTCTTTTTTCTAGGATCCTCTGCATCAAAATAATTTATTCTTATTCAACAATCACAATACTAAAACTTCCATGATGTCAACCCATGCTAAGAATGACTAGTTTAGTAGTTCCATAATCAACCAGACTCTAATTTCTGGTTTGGACTTAGCTGCTACATAATAACAGCAATAGCTATTCTTCTTCAGGAATTTCTAGCATAAAAAACCATTTCCCAGCCATGATCTTCACTGATACTCACAAACAGACTCATGATGCAGGTATCCCCATCTCCATCTTGCAGGAAACAACTGGGATGACTTGGTCAAAGTTCCAAGACCTTATGAGGTCTCTAAGGAGTGATGGATCCTATGTCCTCTCTATCAAGACATGTTCCTGTGCCTGCATCCTTGTCAGTTCCATCCAAGCCCTCTTTCTGCCACCTGCCCAGGTCCTTGAGGAAGCTGCGTCTTAGCCATGCCTCTTTCTTCTTGTCTATGCTGAAGGTAAAATGAATGTTTCTCTGCCTTCAGGTTTCATCTTGTACCCCCAGGGTTTTCTCAACATTACCTCTGCCTAGAATTTCCTTCTTCCCTATCTCCATATGTCTAAATCCTACCCATTCTTTTTTTTTTTTAAATTGTGGTTAAATATACATAACATAAAATCTACTGTCTTAATCATTTTAAGTGTACAGTCCAATAATATTACATACATTCACACTGTTGTGCAACCAACCTTCCGAGCTCTTTTCATCTTGTACATCTAAAACTCTATACCCATAAACAACTTACTGTCCCCCCTCCCGCTACCCACTCCCTGACAACCACCATTCTACCTTCTGTCTCTAAGAATTTAACTGCTCTAGGTTCCTCATATAAGTGGAATCTTAACAGTATTTGTCCTTTTGTGGCTGGCTTATTTCACTTAGCACAATGTCCTCAAGATTCACTCATGCTGTAGCATGCATCAGAATTTTCTTCCTTTCTAAGGCTAAATACTATTTCATTGTATGTGTATACGGTATTGTATTTTTTTATTCATTCATTCATCAGTGGACACTTGGGTTGCTTCTGCCTTTTGGCTGTTGTCAATAATCCTGCTATAAACATGAGTGTAAAAATATCTTTTTGAGACCCTGCTCTCAATTAATTTGAGTGAAATTGCTGGATCATGTGGTAATTCTATTTTTAATATTTTGAGGCTCCTCTGTACTGTTTCCCACAGCGACCGTGCCATCTTACATTCCTACAAACAGTGCACAAGAGTTACAATTTCTCCACATCCTCTCCAACACCTGTTACTGTATGTTTTTTTTAGTAGTAGCTATCATAATAGGTGTGAGGTGGCATCTCACTGTGGTTTTGATTTACATTTCCCTAATAAATCCTACCCATTCTTCAAAGCTTAGACCAGATGTTACTTTCTCCATGTAGTTCTCCCATATCTTCCTGTCTCCATACAGTTCCTCTTAGACTGTGATCTCTCCTCTCTCCCTCTCTCTCTCTCTCTCTCTCTCTCTCTCTCTCTCTCTCTCTCTCTCTCTCTCTCTCTCTCTCTCGCTCCCCCTCTCTTTCTCTCTCTCTCTTTGTCTTCCTCCTTGCCTTCCCATCCTCTCTCTTTATTTTCCTGCTTTGATTCCTAAGTCTATTGTTTGCATCTCTTTGAAGGCCCTGAGGACTTGCATTCTTGACTACCTCTGTCTCCCGCTTCAGACTTAAGGTGGGCAGGGACCTTGACTGAGTCACCTCTGGGCCCCCAGAATCCAACTGAGACATTTTCACAGTGAGTTCCAAAGGTTTTTGGAGTGACTGAACAATGAAAGGGTGGGTGCACGGATGGTGGGAAGGAGACGGAAGCACAAATGAGTTTGTGGATGATGGGTAGATGAATAAGATGGATGGGAGATGGAAGTGTGGATGAGAAAAGGTTTCTCTCCATCAAATGCTCTCCTGTCACTTCTGGACACTGAACACCTTCATGATTCTACTTGAGGGACCTCCAAAGACAACCCCTCTTGGGAGCTCTCCTACTTCTCTTGAACCCATTCACACTGGACCTTTTTTCTCTTCTGATTCACCTCCCTCAATATCGCCAAGCAAGGGACAAAGAATGTCTGAAATCCAGCCCTCATTCTGCTTGCCAAGCTGCATGCCTTGGTAAGAGTTTCATCCATCAACAGCAAGAGGCATCATTTTCTTTACACACAATGTGTTCCTCCCAGCCAAGCTTGTAGGGCTGTGACAGCTCAGAGGGGTGCCTCTTCCTAATTTAGATGAAGACAACTGTTAGGTGACAGGTGGCTCTGTTCCCACGGGTTCTCCTTCTTCTGCCTTGTTCCTCTCCTTTTCTTCTTCCTCTTCGCCCCTCCTCCCCCTTCCCCAACTCTTACCCATTTCTTCTCCTTTCTTTACTCTTTCCTTTACCACATGGCTGGGGAAGAGTCAGGACTTTGGATTTAGATCAACTTTGGTTTTAAGCTGCTATATCTTTGGTCAAGTTACTGCACCTCTCTGAGCCTCAGTTTCCTCATCTGTAAAATGGAGCTAACAGTTTCCAACCATCAGGGTTGTTGTGTGAATTAAATGACAAAATGTGTGCAAAGCGTCTCATAACAGGGACAGCAAATTGTAGTTATTGCTTTTATCAATACAATTGTCATCATCAGCCTCTCTTACATTTATAAGAATATCACCCTAATTACCAAAAATAAAAGAGCTGCCATTAGTATCATGACACACTCCAAATATCCATCTGTTGCATTCTTTCCACCCTTTCCCTGGAGCTCTTCTTCTTCTTTTTCAACTGAACCTTTAATCTTCTACAAGTGTGTCTTTTAAACAAAATGCCCAGGCACAGGCTCACAGAAGCATCATTTAAACAAATTAATTAATTAAATAAAGTCTGCTTCTAAAGTGTTTGTTATCCATTAACTCAACCAACATCTGTTGCTATTGTGAAAGCAGCATGATCTACTCTTCTGTTTCAATGAAATACAGTCATGAGAGCCCGCCCATGTGCGACTTCACGAGGGTGGGGCATGAGGTGGTCAATCACCTTGTAGCTCCAGAGCCCAGGACAGGACCTGGCACAGAGGTGGCTCCTATATGGATTTGTTGAATAAAGGAATGAACGGTGTGGCTATTAGGAGCATGTTGCCAGCGCCCTACCCATGTCCCATCAGTCTATCCCAAGGTCACCTGCAGACAATTCCCTACAAGCTGGGGGCCTACTCTATCTCTCCACCTGAGGGCGTCTCTGGTCATTCTCAGCCCACTTGTGGGTAGTCACAAGTGATGGAGAGTTACTGCCCTAGCAGAAATCCTCAACAACAAGGGAAGGGAACTAGTGGATAGATACCCCAGCTTGGAATTTCCCTGGTGGTCCAGTGGTTAAGACTCAGTGCTTCCATTGCAGGGGGCATAGGTTAGATCCCTGGTCGGGGAACTAAAATCCCACATGCAGCACGGTGTGGACAAAAAAAGCAAAAAAACCCTCCAGCTTCCTTGCCCCTCAGCTGGACACTTTTAAGGCATGCATGTTCCATACAGCCTCTTGAGGATCCTCAGTGGGATTAAGACCCAGTTGCCCACAGTGGTCACCCCTGCATAAATGGACCCTTCCTTTATCAGCTTTTTCCTTTCCCTCTGTCACTTCTCTACCCCCTCACCACGTTTCCTGGGATCATGTCCCAAATAAATTATTTGCACCCAAATCATTGTCTTGAGGAAGCCAAACTAAGACAAATGATATGAAAATTTTGTCTTTCAGCACATGAATCACTCAATGTAAGAAAGTTAATTTATTTGAGTAGTTATGAATCAACGCATTGTTCTAGGGAACAAAAATAGTTACGGTGTTTTATCCCGGCATTTATAATCTCCCCCCATCTTCCAAATGTACTAACTTTTCCGTATGTGAGAAACGTGAACCAGCCTAATTCCAAATTATAAAGTACTTTTAAAGCAAATATCACATGCGAACTATTATATACAGGATGGATAAACAACAAGGTCCTGTTGTACAGCACAGGGAACTATATTCAATATCCTGTGATAAACCATAGTGGAAAAGAATATGAAAAAGAATGTATATCGATATGTTTAACTGAATCACTTTGCTCTACAGCAGAAATTAACATAACGTTGTAGATCACCTATACTTCAATAAAAATAAAGTAAATATCACAGAATGACTTCAAATAGTCAGTGTTTCCAACAAGTGATTGTATGAGAACCTGTGTAGATGGACACATACACTGGCTCACCTGAGAGTAGTGAGAAGACGGCAAATTCTACGATTGGAAAATCCTGGCTCAAATCCCAGCCCTGCACCTTCCAGCTGGGGCCTTGGGCAAAGTCATTACAACGCTCTGAGCCTCAGTATCCCTATCTGTTCAGAGAAGATGTAAATAATCCCAGTCTTGCCAAGATGTTGTGATAATGAAAGCAGATAACGAAGGTAAAATCTCTTTGAAAGCTGCAGAGCAGGATTCCTGTGCTTGTTGAGATGTTTTTTTGAATGTCAAGGCAATAAAGTAGAGAACGATGAAGAATGTGGGCTTTGCAATCAGATGAGCTCAAATCCTGGTTTATCACCCAGTAGTTGGGTGACTGTTGAGAAGTCCCTTTACCTCCCTGGACCTCAGTTTCCTGTTCTATAAAGTGGAGATAATAACTCTATGCAGTGGATCTCATTTTGGTCTCTGGATTCCTTTACACTCTTAAAAATTATTGTTTTTATAAACAAGAAGAGTTTTAATTTATATTAGTTATATTTATTGATATTTACTATATTAACATGAAAAGTAAAAAGTTAAGAATATTCATTAATTTATTGAAAAAGAACAACACAAAATCCATTACCTAGTAACATAAGTAGCACATTTTTATGAAAAATATATTTTTAAAAATATTTGTTAAAAGTGTGGCATTCTTTTACATTTTGCAAGTCTCTTTAATGTCTGGCTTAATAGAAGAAAACTAGATTCATATTTGCTTTGGCATTCAGTCTGTTGTGGTATGTTGTTTTGGTTGAATTATGTGAAAAAAAAATCTGATCTCATGCAGGTATGTAGCTGAAAAAGGGAGGAGTATTTTAATAGACTTTTCAGATAATTATGGATATTCTTCTTTGATACTACACCAAAACTTGACAAGTAGTAGTTTTTAAAAGGTTAGTTGCAGGGACTTCCCTGGTGGCACAGTGGTTAAGAATCTGCCAGCCAATGCAGGGGATACGGGTTTCAGCCCTGGTCCAGAATGACCCCACATGCCGTGGAGCAACGAAGCCCATGTGCCACAACTACTGAAGCATGCATGCATAGAGCCTGTGCTCCACAACAAGAGAAGCCCCTGCAATGAGAAGCTCACGCAGTGCGATGAAGAGTAGCCCCCGCCCACAGCAGAGAAGACCCAACGCAGCCATAAATAAATAAATAAATAAATATTTTTTAAAAAGGTTAGTTGCAATGTAGACTCTGAATCATATCAGTAAACATTTTGTATTCTGTTTCATAAAAATATATTGGCCTGTCTTGCATTTTGAATGGACCTTTTACCTACACATGATTTTGTAATATCATGCATCATTTGGAAAATATTGGTTGACTGTACTAGGCATATCTGCCAAATAGTGACACATCTCAATATATAATATCAAAAAATTATACTTGACAGCACCTCATTAGTCTTTAAGTGTAAGGAAGCAAACTTAGTTTTCCCTTGAAAGCTCAAATTTTATCACTGGCAACAAACACCAAGAGTTGTTCTCCTGAAAGTGACAGGCTCACTTCTTTCATTTTTGAGGAAATGTCTGTCAAATGCCCAAGTCTGATTAATCAAAATTTATACACCATGTGAAAGAACTTTCAGTGAAAATGGTATTCTGTGGAAAAAAAGTGGGTAGTTGAGCTCACAATTCAAACGGTCACACAGTGCATTTCCTTGAGACAAATGTTGTATTGAAATATGCAGCAGAAGGGCTTTCTGTGTACTTCCCATTTTTTTTACACAGCATATTAAAAAGATATTTACTCCAGTGTTGAAACTTAATAATAGTAATTTTTACCGATTCGTCAGGGACATTTTTTATACTGCAGCGTGTGGTGATAAAGAATATAATGATCATTAGTACAGCTTGATGACACTGTCTCGATTCACCTTTGCTTGTTCACCATCAGCACTAATGTCAAACTTCAGGAAAGAGAGGCAAATAACTTCCAAGTACTGCTATGAAAATATTTGACTTGCAAAGCCTCCGAAAGAGTCTTGGGGATGTCTAGGATCTGCAAATCACACCTTGAAAATTGCTGACCCTATTTAGTGAGATGTTGTAATAACTGTGATCATATATTTAAATGGCATCATGTAGGTTCTCAACTCAAGTTGTTTCCTTTTCTTCTCCAGCTATGCCCCTATGACCCCTTCTTTAAGAGGGCTGTTCATCAACGCCTTCCTTTACTCTATTAATTAGAAACGATAGGATCAGTCCTCCCGCCCATCCACTCTCCCACATCTGGGAGACCTAAGTCTCAGGCTGTTTGACTCACAGATCTACAGAGAATTCATTAATAGTTGGAGCTGACTGATGTCTGAGTCCTAACCTGATTCTGAGATACTTTGACAGATATTTTATAACCTCAATCTTATAATATATTCTTTAGCCTTCTCCTAATTCTGCCCTTTTGTGACCATGATAATTGACTTCAAAAGAGGCAGGAGGAGAGATTTCTATTCCTATCTTGTCCAAAAGCATTGCCTATGTTGTACTCTCAATAAGTTAAAAGAAAAATAAGAAAGATAATAAGTTTTCCATAAGTTAAAAGTAAGCACTTTTGAAGATTCCAAAGATTATCTGAACTTGACATATCAATGAGACCGGTGTCTATCAGAAGGATGCCATTATCAGCAATATTCTAAAGTAGTTAGACGGGGTGATAGAAAAAGCAAAGGAACCATAGAGAATCTATTGTGTACATTTCTGCCATTCAAAGCCTTTGTAAACATTAGGAAAGTGCTTCTTGTCTGAGTTCACTTCCAATTCTGTTTCACTGCTAAATCCCTTTATTACTAATATTTCTCAACTCCTTTCTTCTCCTTTGCAGAGATCTCTAAGAAAGTTGAATGAGGTCCTCCTCCTTTACACATTTTTATGAGTCAGATTGCTTTCCCAACATCCAAGACAGTCTGTCTCAATGAGAGTAATGGAATTTTTCTGGAGATTAAGGTTAAAATAAGTTATTTTAGAGCTTTAGGCCACAAAGAGAAAGCAAGCCTGGTGGATGCTTTAGGTATCAGTGAGTTAGCAGGATTGGGTGTGAGAGTGGAGCTGTCAGACAGTGGGAGGGGTGGGCCAGAAAGGACTGAGCTAAGATCTTAAAGACACATTTGGCTGAATTTTATGAATTGCTTGAGGGTGACTTCTTAATTTGGCCTGGAATTCAATGCCATGCTGGTACCATTCTTTCTTTCACTTCTCCAGGGACAGGTTGGCCTTCTGGACCAGGGTTTCTGCCATGGCCTATCAGCAAGTCACTGTGCAGGGCATTCATTCAATGAACATTTCTTCAGAACATTTTTTATTTCAGGCTCTGAGTTGGATGTTGGGGATATAGACATCGCTCAGTCTCTATTCTTGCCCTTGATTGCTCTTGATCTTTTAGGGGAGTCAGATCATCAGCTTCAACTCATTGTGGTAAGATTTATGACCAAGGGATGTCCAAGAGGCTGTGAGCCCAAGATCAGCTACTCTGCCTGTTCTGTGATATTAGAGTAGGGTCTTGAAGGATGAGTAGGAGTTTGACAGGCAGAGAAAGGTCTTTCCAGAGAAAAGCACGTATGGAGGTGTGAAAGGACATGGCTTACTGAGGGAGAATGAGAAATTACAGGATCACTGGTTAATGGGAAGAGATGGGGATGAGCATGGGAAGGTGGAAAGAGATCAGGTGGTGAAAACCTTGAATGTCACTATTAGGAGTTTGGATAAGGAGGAGAAGTCAGGGAAGTGTCAGACTCAAACATGGGTTTGCTGAATACTCAATACACCAACTTAAAAGAGTGAGAGGTCCTCAGCCTCACCAGGAGCATCTTATATGCTTCCTGCTGCAGTAGAAACTAATTCCAGGATATTAGAGGTTCCAGATTAGCTGGATAAGGCAGGCACATGATATTCCTTGTTGTGAAAGGCAGGGATGAGAAAAGAATAATCCAATGCATTTCTAAGCCATCCAAAGCAATGCAAATCTCATTTAACAAATATTTGTTTAGCTCCTACTATATGCAAGACAGAGACGATCAGTGTGTTCAAGTCAAAGGTCAAAGACTCGTGCCTGAGAGCTGGGTTCTAGCCACAGCTCTGCCACTGATTTGTTGTATGAACTTGGGCAAACTGCTTGTCCTTTCTGGGCCAAAGTTTCCCCATTGGTACAATGTGGGAGTTAGATTGGGAATTTTGACCATGACTTATAGCTCTCATGTTCTGTGACTCTGACTTGCTCTCTGATCTTTGGCAAGCCCCTTCCCCTTTCTAGGCCTCAGTTTCCTCATCTGTAAAATGGGAGGTAGGGCGAGACTTAGCCCAAGATACATAGAGCCTGTGTGATATGGGCACCCAAGTTTCCCCCTCCTCCCAGCCCAGGGTCCTGAGCCATCCCTCCAGCACACTTTAGCTTCCTCTATATTTCTCATCAAGATGCAACATACTTTAAATAGCATCTGCATGACTGGTTGGTTTTTTTCTTCCCGGAGAAGCTCTCTACAAAGTGTGCCAAGTGGCAGCTGTCAGGGCCGAGGTGGCATTTCCCTCAGTGATGCTGACAGCAGCTGTCCCAGTGCAGGCTGAATGGAATGGAAATGACATCATGTATATTCAGGAAGGATGTTCCCAGACCCAGATCAGTGTCAGCAAGATGCTGGGATGCTCGAGGACGGAAAACACGCCCGAGACCACTCGCTGGATCTCCTCTGCTGGAGTACACACTGCGCCACTCATCTCCCACCTCTCTCCCTCACATGCACACAGCACAACATGCTTTGAAGACCCATACCACCCCATACAAACAGATCTCCACACATACCACACCACCCACACACCAACACACGCCACACGCCACACACACTCCCCCCATACATCACACAGACGCATACCAACACACACCACACATCACACAGACACATACCAACACACGCCACAGACACTCCTCCAACACACATCATACAGACACATATCAACACACGCCACAATGGGAGCACACACATATGCACCACACTTCCACAGATACACAAACACCCAGAGGCGTAAACAGATGCACACGGTCACTCCCAATCTCTGTATAGACAGCCACTCATCACATATGCATTCAGGTAGTGGCAGAGCAGCTGGGATGGGGAAGAAGCTACAGGTGTTGAGGTGCATAATCTGAACTTTCTCCTTCTCTGTTACTTCTCAAAAATGGGTGTTATACCATCTAGCCCTTAGTACTGTTTCAAGGACTGGACAGCAGAGGCAATATCTTGCATTAGGAAGACTTTGGAGTTAGGCAGACTTTGAAATGAGTCAGGACCATGAGTTCTAGCTGTGACTCTGGGCATGTTCTTTAACTACTCTGAGCCTCAGTTTCCACATCATTAAAATGGGATGTTTAGAACTATGGGGATGTGTAGAAAGCCCTAAAGACTCCACCAAAAAATTGTTAGAACTAATAAACAAATTCAGCAGAGTTGCAGGATACAAAAACAACATACAAACATCAGTTGCATTTCTACACACTAACAATGAGCTAACTGAAAAATAAAGAAAATAATCCCATTCACAATAGCATCAAAAACAATAAAATGCTTAGGAATAAATTAAACCACAAAGGTGAAAGATCTATATAATAAAAACTGTAAGACATTGATGAAAGAAATTGAAGACACCCGTGGAAAGATATCCTGTGTTCATGGATTGGAAGAATTAATATTGTTAAAAATGTCCATACTACTCAAAGCAACCTAAAGATACAATGCAATCCCTATCAAGATTCCAATGGTATTTTTTACAGAAATAGAAAAAAATCCTAAAATTTGTGTGGAACCATAAAAGATCCCAAATAGCCAAAAGCAATCCTGAGAAAGAAGAACAAAGCTGGAGGCATCACACTTCCTGATTTCAAACTATACTACAAAGCTGTAATCAAAACAGTATGGTACTGGCATAAAAATAGACACATAGATCAATGGGACAGAATCAAGCACCCAGAAACATATGCACACATATATGGTCAACTAATATTTGACAAGGGAGCCAAGAATCATACTTTTCTTCAATAAGAAAAGACAATCTCTTCAATAAATGGTGTTGGGGAAGCTGGATATTCACATGCAAAAGAATGAAACTAGACCCCTTACCTTCCACCAGTCACAAAATGAACTGGAAATGGATTAAAGACCTGAAACCATAAAACTCCTAGAAGAAAACATGGAGAAAAAGCTCCAAAATTCTACAGAGGCTGCACCCCAACCAAAAAGGGATACCCCAGATGGGTTTGGCCCTCCTTCTTCTGCTTGCCTGATACCCCAGGCCCCCAGCTTAGACTAGCCTGTAGATTGTACTGCCCACCCTCTCTTCCATATGACTTTCCTGCTGCTAAAAAAAATAATGAATGACTACTATTTGTAGAGCACCTACTATATGCTGGGCATTTTTGTTATTTGTGTCAGTGAAAACTGACAACAATTCTATGAGGTAGGGAGTCTTATTCCCATTTGACACACGAGGGACCTGAGGTCAAGAGAGGGACAGTGACTTACCCAAGGTCACAGAGTCAGCTATAGCAGAGCTCCTGCTTCTGACTCTGCTAGTTCTACTCTGGCACTGACAGCACTTAACCTCCTGGGTCAACACTCCTTCCAAGATGGGTCCAAGATGGCAGGAAGTGTTGAGATTGGGGATTGCTTGCAGGGAGATGGGGGCATCCTTCTCTACTCCTCTTTTGCACACAGCTGGGGTTAATATAAAACACGGGGTCTGGAATCATGTGGTCCTGGGTTCAAATCCTAGCATTGCCACTTCCTTGGGCAAGTGACTTCACCTCTCTGAGCCTCAGTTTCCTCATCTAAAAATTGGGGATGATCAGAGTATCGACGTCATGGGCTTGTTGTGAGAATTCAACAAGATGATCTATGTATAAATAGAGAGTTTAGAACATGCTGGTGGGGGATGCATAAATGGGGCAAGATTAGCAAAACATCGATAGCTGTTGAAGCTAGGGCATGAGGACGTGGGAGTTCATCCTATTTTTATGTATGTTTTAAATTTTCTGTCATAAAAGATTGTAAAAGAGATTTTTATACCAGTGCCTGCCACTAATGTTAACTGTTATTATAAGTGGAGCCTGTTATTGGAAGGCGGGGGGAGGACAGGAGTGGGTGAGGAGAGGGGGAACCTTCCCTGCAGGGGACTACACCCTATAACACAGGATTACTGTCACCTTAAAACAGGTGCAGCCACCCAAAAGGTCACGAGTAACTGTTAAAAATGTTCACTGACCTGCCCTGTTTGTCTCTTTTCCTTCTTGTGCCACCTAACCCCCTACTCCTAATAAGGTCTCACTTGTCCCCCACCCCTACCTCATCTGGCCTGGGTCCTTCCTGCTTTGTCCTGGCACTGCACCACAAATTAAACGATGATATTCTGGTTTCATTCCATCATTTTTTTCCCATCTGTTTTTCCTCTTATTTTTAAACATCTCTATTGAGATATAATTCACACATTGGCCATTGTATATCTTCCCTGAAGAAATGTCTATTCAGATCCTTTGCCCAATTTGTAATTTTTTTAATTTGTCTTTTTATTATTGAGTTGTAAGCATTCTTTATATCTTCTGAATACAAATCCCTTATCAGATTTATGATTTGCACATATTTTTTCCCATTTGTGGGTTCATTCTCTCTTAAATTGGAGTTTCTCCTTCCAGATTCCACCTGATCTCAGCTTTGCTAAATCCTGGAAACTTCTCTGGGGGATGCTGCTTCCTGACTGTGTGGTCATGAGCAAGTGACTCAACTCCTCTGAGCTTCAGTTCCCTCATCTGCAAAGGGTGGGCCATGATGCCTGCTTCACAGGGTCATTGTGAGAAACAACGTGGTAAGGAAATGAAAGCTACCCGGTAAATGTAGTTCCTGACAGCTTTTACAGGTGGAATCTACCTGAAATCTATTTCAAATGTGTAAAGGCATCATCATTGTGGTGGGTGGTCATTTATTTAATGTAATCTCTACAATATTAAATAACCTTACTATACAAAATAACTTTAATGTAAAGTCATTAATATTTAGAACCTGTAAAATATGGTACTCATCAGTCACTCCTGGTAGAATCCAGGCATTCAGCTCTTCCACTCCAAGATGCACAACTGGGTCCATGCCTTTGTCTCCCATCTCCTATCCTGAAAAAATAAAAATAAAAGGAGAAAAGTTAAGTTAAACAAAGAATAAGTCCACGGGAGCAAATGTTGAGAGGGGGAGGGTTCACCATCTTTCTCTGGAAACAAGGAATTTCAACAAATGTGTGAAAGGTAGAAAACAGATGGGAGTGGGCTGATGGATGGAATGGGCACAGCCTAGAATACACTCCAAGAAGGTTACAGAGGAGGTGGCAGTGGACGCCAAGGGAGAGAGTCCGCCTTAGAGTCAAGGCCGAAGAGGTGCTGAAGGCAGTGCACTACCTGTAGGTCTGGACCTGGGATTACAGCTGTGTGTCTCTCCAGCTCTGTCTTTAACCTTGTGTAGAAAGTAGCCTGCAGGCTACTTCTATCCCAGGCTGAAAAGCAGAAAGCTCTTGTGTAAAGAGAGTAAGCATGTTGTCTGGGAAAGCTCCTGATATGCATTTTGGTGATCTAGAGTGAAGGTCTCCTCATTCTGACACTTCCAGCTGGCTCTCAACATATTTGCCTTAAAACAAAGCCCACAAGTCACATGCCCCACCTTACCCCACCAGACCACACAGTCAAAATCTTCAGTTGGTGAGAGGCCTCAGAGAAAACTAATCTCCTTACAAGACAGCAGAGGAAACCCAGTTACCCACTCCTTTTATAAATAGGAACAGACACCCAAAGAGCAGCAGGCATATGAAGAGAACCAGCATCATGAAAGAGAAAGATGAAGCTAAACAGAAAATTTGACCTGGAGTTCACTGCAGCACTGTTTACAATAGCCAAGACGTGGAAGCAACCTAAATGTCCATCGACAGAGGAAGGGATTAAGAAGATGTGGTACATATATACAATGGAATATTACTCAGCCGTTAAAAAGAATGAAATAATGCCATTTGCAGCAACATGGATGGACCTAGAGATTGTCATACTGAGTGAAGTAAGTCAGACAGAAAAAGAGAAATATCGTATGATATCCCTTATATGCGGAATCTAAACAGAAATGATACAAATGAACTCATTTACAGAACAGAAACAGATCCATAGACTTAGAGAATGAACTTATGCTTACCAGCAGGGAAAGGTAGGAGGAAGGGATAGTTAGGGAGTTTGGGATCGACATGTACACACTGCTATATTTAAGATGGATAACCAACAAGGACCTACTGTATAGTACAGGGAACCCTGCTCAGTGTTATGTGGCAGCCTGGATGGGAAGGGAGTTTGGGGGAGAATGGATACATGTATATGTATGGCTGAGTCACTTTGCTGTGCACCTGAAGCTGTCACAACATTGTTAATCGGCTATACACCAATATAAAATAAAAAGTAAAAAAAAAAAAATAAAGTCCTCAACTATTTAAAAGAATTGATCTGGAAGAAATAGAACTAATTCAGAGAATGGAAGAGAACTTCTAAAGATCCTTAATTAATATACTCAGGTTAGAAAATATTATAGCCATGAAACCAAGTCAGGTTGTCATAAAAAAATGAATAATCAGAGGACAAGAAATAACTCTGAAGGACTAAAATTATGACTGTAGAGAAAAACTTCACCAGAAAGCCTGGGACATAAGGTTGAAGATACATTCCAGAATACAGAGCAAAAATTCAAAGAGTTTAATTTATAGAATATATAATATATATTCTATTATAAAGATGAGTTCTATATGGACCATCTTGAGCCCTAGAAAGATTGAACAGAAAACAGAAGGGAGGAAATAGCCAACGAAATAGAGAATTTCCCAAAGAGAATCTTTACAGTGAGAGGACCCACAAGGTACCTAGCACAATGAATGAGAAAATACCCATACCTAGGCACATATTCATGAAATATCAAGGTAAAGGAGAAATCTTAAAAAATTTCAGAGAGAAAAAGCAGTCCAACAACATAAGAATGGAATCAGACTAGCACTAGCCATTCCATCAGCAACACGGGGTTCTAAGACAAAGGAGAAATACTTTTAACATTCTGAAAGAAAATTATTCTCAACTTAGATTCTAAATCCATTCTTATTGTCAGTCAAACACAAGGGAGAGGATTTTTTAGACACACAGCAATTCATAATTCCATGTACCCCTTTTTAGGATGTACTCTAGCAATAAAAAGTAAATACACCCAGAAAGAGGAAGACATGAGACTCAGGAAGAGTGGGCCTTACCCAAGGCAGCAGGATGACCATGAGTTTGCAGGGTTAGAAAGCAACCTGTCCAGGAGGAAGGAGAATGGATGGGTCAGAAAGAGGAAATGGGGAATTTGATAGACTAGTAGTAATTTGAAAAAAAAAAAAAAAAAAAAAAAGGGAAGATATAATAAAGTGTATGAAAGAAAAAAATGCAATTAAAAACTCCAGGAAAAGCAAAAATTTGGTCATGGTCCAAATACAAAGCAAACTAAAATGTGGCAATGTTTTGAGTGTTTGATAGAGCTTAGAAAAGAGAATCAGTTTGACTGTGATGCTAGGAAGCGTCTCCTACCAGTGACCCAGGGGTCCTGACACTGGATTTTAAGAGAAGAAATGGAATCCTAAGATATTACTTGACTCATTAATGGATAATATTTACACAGTCACAATAATATAAATGTCCTTTCTTGAATATCAGTTTTTAGAGTCAAACTGTGGCCAAAGCACAGAGGTACTGGCTGTGACTGAAGATCAGAATATAAATACTAGCAATCTTGACAATGTGAAAATAAAAGTGTAGCTGGAAGAAAGGAGGAACAAAGGGTAGGGGTGCAAAGTCCCTGCTTTCAAAGTAGGGAGCCAAGAAATATTCTTTAAAAAAAAATGATGGTTTAACAGTAGTGAACAAGAAATGGTTTAAAGTAAATTATTTACATACCATTTAAAGTTTCAAAGGTTAACAGTTGGAAGATTTAAAAATAATTATTTAAGTTCCAAACATTGGAAGAATAAGAGGAAAAGAGATAGACTAAGAAAGCTAAATTCCCATCTTTCAGATCATGGGGTTGATATTGTGTAAAGATGATAAACCAAGAAACAGAAAGCAAAGCGAATTAGCTAGACATATCGAGTTACCCACCAGAGAGTCAGAAAGACAAACTATTTTTTTTTAAAGTTGTTTTTCCCAGGTGGGATGGGTGGCTGGGGTCAGGTGGAAAAGGCAGAAGACTTGCTTTTTATCACAGCCTCTTCTATACCATTTGTTACTATGTAGGCATAGTGTTGTTTAATAGGAAAAAGAAGGGTTCCAGGTATTCTAAAAGAAACGACTCAAGTGGGTTCAAGGCTCCCTGTCTGCCATCTGGCTGCCATTTAAACAATTTCCCTTTGTGTTGAAATCCCAGCTTTGCTTCCTGACAGTTCTATGATTTAGGCATGTCACTTCTCTCAGCCTTAGTTTTATCTCCTGTAAAAGGGGAACAATACCCTTGCCTAGTCAGGTAGTGTAGACTACATCATGATGTATAACTATCCCTGTGCCTTCCATCTTCCCTCCCTGCCTCCCCTCCTCCCTCCTGACATCCTAGGGGCCTGTTTGGAACCTGAGGTGTAAGACTACTTTAAAAATTCAATAGGAAAAAAAAATAAAAGGCCTCAGTCCCTGAGAAACATTCTTTACTGCACAGCGGTGAACGGATGTTTTGCCTCGGTGTTGCTCCTGCCTTCCAAGGAATGGTCTGGACCAGCTGGTGTGTGCGCTCATGCCTCTGTGTGTGTGTGTGTGTGTGTGTGTGTGTGTGTGTGTGTGTGTATCACAGCCTAGTGGTCCCTATTTAATACTTGGGAAGGGGGTGTCAGCTGGAGGCTGACGCACTGCAAGCTTCTCACTGAAAACGAAGGGCAAGGGGGTGACTGATTAATGACTAGATGTTAAATGTTCCAAACAATTTATACATTTAGAATCCTAAGTTTTCAAAACTCAGCCCGCCGCGCGGTTCTGCAGATCTTGTTTATAACACATTTGGCTAAAATTATCTCAGTGCATACTGCACCTCCTATAGCACAGATGCTCCGGAACCTGCAGCTCTGTTTTGATCCCAGATATTCGTGCTGAAGCTATTTGTGTTCGCCGTAAATGAAACACGAAACCGAGGAACAGTGGCTCTGGTGGTTTTTATAAATATATGCCTCATCTTCACGGCGGGCACTGAGGTTCAAGTTTTATTTATGTGTGTTTTTGCCTCCTGGTGCCCCCAGGGTCTTGTTTTCCCATGTGCTTACAGGGGCTGCTGCCTGTGCGGGGAGAACAGGCAGGACGGAACGGAGCCTTCTTCCTGAGGACTGTCCTCGTCCTTGTCCTGGAAGGCAGCTCAGAGGAGGACAAAGATCATGGGCTTTGGACTCTGCCACTACTTTTGGCAATTTTTCCCCCCTGCCTGAGCGTTACCTTACTCATCTATGAAATGGGGACAGTATTATTTCCTACCCACAGGGTTGTTGTGAGGAGTCTATGAAATGCTCATTAGATGTTAGTTCATTCATTCAGGGGTATTTACTGAGCAGATCAGGGATGCTTAAGCCCTGCTCTATATTAGATCACATGGAGAGCTTTAAACAGGGCAGACGTGCAAGACCCCCCTCAGATCAAGTATGTCAGAATCTCAGGGCAAGGGGACCCTGGCATCAGCTTTTTAAATTCCCCAGTGTTTGAGAATCACTGACCTAGATAAGTGCTTCCCAAGCTTTCATGTGCACACAAGTTCCCTGGGATTTGTTAAAATACAGATTGTGGTAGAGTAGGTTGGGGGACTGGGGCAGGGCCAGTAAGAGCCGCATTTCCAACAAGTGAATGGGTGATACTGATGCTGCCACACTTGAATAGCAAGGTTTAGGCACTGTCAGGTCCCGTGGGTACCAAGTTCGGCTGGGCAGAGGTAGTTACTGCCTGCGTAGATCTTACAAGGATTACAGACAATTAAATAGGCGATGACCATGATAAAGGTTACAACAAGAAAAGTACAGGGCCCTGTGGGAGTGCATAGGGGACCATCAGATCAGTCTCTGGGAGTCGGGGTGGGAGGGCAGCAGGAA
>NW_006776053.1:849415-862538 GCF_000442215.2 Lipotes vexillifer
AATGACTTCTTGGAGCAAGCTACGTGTTAGCCAGAAGAAAGAGGAGGTTGCTGGGGAGACTGACGCAGGCAGACAGAATAGCGTGTGCAAAGGGTCAGAGGCAAGAGAGGGGAGCAAGGGCTAGTGGTTCAGCGTGACTGGAATTTCCAGGTGAAGCTGGATCTGTAAACAGGGCCCAGATCAGGAAGCAGCTTACTGACCCCTAAGGTTAAAGCGCTTGACCTTTATCCAAAAGGAATGGATGGGGAAAACAGTGAAAAGCTTAAGGTGGGGAGAGAGCAATCAGCTTTGCCTTGTAGAATTATCAGTCATCCCACTGGCTCCAGCTTCTCACCAAACCCCATCAGCAAAGCATTTCTGCAGAATACAACTGGATTACCAGCAACCAATGAGGAGGACAGTCAAAGCCCCGGCTATACGCACAGCTCAGGGCTAGCTGCTGTTCTGCGAGGTGAAGATAAGCCTGACCTCATCTCCGCCCGCTGAAAGCTCTCGACCTGTGTGTGTTTAGGGTGAGGGGTGGTAGAGACAGACACCCAGAGGACATGAATATAAAGTGAATTCCAATAGATTCAGGGAGAGAAGTATGAAGAGTGATGGGAATAAAAGGGGCAGAGGGAGGTTCTGAGAGGTCTTCTGAGAGGAGAAGTTTTGGAGGCTGGTAAGAGGTCAGGGAAGAAAGGAAAGGACTGCTGTGGGGCATGCTGACAGAATGGTGACCATTGGTGACCATCAGTAGAGGGCAGGGACCAACTACTGATTCCCAGCACCTGGCACTCAATAAATGTTTGTTGAGTGAATGTTGAAGGTAGGGTGGTGTTATGGACTGAATATTTGTGTCTCCCCAATATTCATATGTTGAAATTCCTATCCCCAATGTATTTGGAGGTGGGGCCTTTGGGTGGTAATTGAGGTTAGATGAGGTCATGAGGGTGGGGCTCTCATAAAGGGATTAGTGTCTTTATAAGAAGAGACACCAGAGGGCTCTCTCTCTCTCACTCTCCCTCCCCTCCCCTCCTCCCTGCCTACCCTTCCCTGGCTATATGAGGCCACAGTGAGAAGGCCGTCTGTAAGCCAGGACGAGAGCTCTCGCGAGGAATCAAATCAACTGGCACCTTGATCTTGGGCTTCCCAGCCTCTGGAACAGTGAAAAAATAATTTCTGTTGTTTGAGTTTACGGTCTTTTGTTATGGCCACTCAGGCTGACTAAGATAGGGGGAGTCTGAGTATGAAGGGTCTGGCTGTATTGGTTTGGTTTGTTCTGCTGGCATTTTCTTCAGATACTGTAACACTTCTGTTTGGTTGGTAAATAGTTGCTGGCCCAAATCCCTGGACAGCAACCACTGCCACTTCTGACACCAGGCCACCCTGGCTCTCCCTGGAACAGCTGGATCTTTCTATCCTCAAGCAACTAAAGGGTTAATGTCCTGAATACCAGGTGATCTTTGAGACCCTCTAGGGCCAATGTCACTGATTGTTAGGGCCACATGGTCCAACTGTTACGTATTTGGAATCTCACTTTTGGCTGCTAGCAACAGAAGGCACCTCTGGGAGACTCAAGTCCAAGTGAAGGTGAGTTGGAGGACCTGGCTGGCTCCCCGAGGGCAAGGGTTGGGTGCAAACAGAACCAGGGCCTGAAGCCCCTAGTAGCCAGCGCAGGAAATGAGCTCTGTCTCATGCCCCACTTCTCTCTGTGCTTCTCTGTCTGCTCTCTCTGACACCTGACTTTTCCTTCTCCTGGGTCCACATGGCAGGGCATGGCCAACAAGGCCTCTTAAGTTTATGCGCCCTAAGGTTCAGCCATCCAAAGAGCCTGACCTCTCATCCATTTCAGGGCCCAAATTCCAGGGATGGCCTCTGATTGATCCAGCTTGAGTCATGTGCCCACCACTGGGCCAATCAACTGTGGCTCAGGGTGGGGTCATGCTGCCTAATATAGTTCCTTATGCTGTAATCCTCTGGATGAAATGTGCATTTGTGTTGGGAACGCGAGATTAAGGGGAGGTTTCCAAAAGAGGACAGGGGTCCCCGAAATGGGAAGAGGCTGGGCAGCCAAATAATAAGTGTCCACTAGACTAAACTAAGGAATGTGGGCTTTGTAAATAGGCCATGGGAAGCCATGGAAGGTTTTGGAGGCATAGCACCGTCTGAATGAGGAAGATTATTCTCATAGGTATGTAGGCGTAGAGAGGGACCAGTGGAGGCCACTACAGTTTTCCAGGACAGAAGTGATGAGGACCTGCATTAAAAGGTAACAAAGCAGAAAGAAGAGGCGTGGGATGCAGGAAATCAGTGGGGAGTGAGTGACAGGAAGGAGTCAGGATGAATCCTGTCCGTGATCTCAGTGACTTAGGGCCCATTCATTGTTTGGGAGTCATTACTGTGGTGGGTGATGGGTCTGAACCCTGGTGAAGGCCAATATTTCACACTTGGAATCCACCTGAATCCCTTCCCAGGGTAGTTAAAGAGAAGAGGAGATCTGAGATTAATCCTCAATACAAGGAGAAAGCAGTTGGTATGATCTTATTAATCTTGCAAAGGGAATATGGGCCTGACGTTTTCACAGCCAAGAGGCTCAAGGAAGTTCTCAAAGGCTGCATATCTTCTATATGAAGAGCTGGAAAACTACTTTTGTAAATACAGTTGGGTTTTGTTTTGTTTTGTTTTGTTTTTGTTACTGCTAGATTTTTTTTTTTTCTTTTTAAAAATTTATTTATTGGGCTTCCCTGGTGGCGCCGTGGTTGCGAGTCCCCCTGCCGATGCAGGGGACACAGGTTCGTGCCCCGGTCCGGGAAGATCCCACATGCCGTGGAGCGGCTGGGCCCGTGAGCCATGGCCGCTGAGCCTGCGCTTCCAGAGGCTGTGCTCCGCAACGGGAGAGGCCACAACAGTGAGAGGCCCGCATACCGCAAAAAAAAAAAAAAAAAAAAAATTATCTATTTGTATTTATTTTTGGCTGCATTGGGTCTTCGTTGAGGTGTGTGGGCTTCGCATTGTGTTGGCTTCTCTTGTTGCGGAGCACGGGCTCTAGGTGTGCGGGCTTCGGTAGTCGTGGCGCACGGGCTTAGTTGCTCCGTGGCATGTGAGATCTTCCCGGACCAGGGATCGAACCCGTGTCCTCTGCATTGGCAGGCGGATTCTTAACCACTGCATCACCAGGGAAGTCCAATACAGTTTTATTTGAACACATCCCCACTCATTAATTTACAGATTGTTTTGCCTGCAAAGCCCCAGATATTTACTCCCTGCTCGTTACAGAGAAGGTTTTCTGACTCCTGTTCCGTATCAGTTGATCCTAGCTCCCTCTCGTTGCCACTGTCACCCAGCCCCAGAGACCAAGGACCACAAATCTCTTGTTCCACAGAGTGAGACCCAGACAGCCTCCGAGATGCACAGATTAAAATCTGTTTTTAATTCAAAAGTGTGAGTCCTGGTTTACCAGGGCCCACCTGTCAGTTCTGAAGTCACTACTGGGTTGTATCCCTGGAGGCCTGGTGAGTCCTTGCACAAATAGGATGCCCGGTGTCCCCCGCTGTGCCAGCATTCCAGCAGCGCCTGGATCAGACTGCTCCCTGGGCTTTCTCTTCCCTTGGAGAGTAGATGTCAAAGAATTCACAGGAAAGCTGAGGCTGATTATGAAGTTGCAGAATGAGACGGCAGAGAGGAAATGCTGACAATCCGACTGTGAGGGCCGGGCGAGGAGGGGAGGGGCAGCCAGGGACATCAGCGCGAACACCCCGGGCGCGCTACCCAGCCCAGCCAGGACAGGAGAAAGAGAGTAATTAAGGAGGACCCGGGGGAGCACGACGGGGTAGGAAGGAGGGTTTGAAGGTCTGAAGGCTGCGGGGAAAGATCAAAGCTTGTGAAAAATGTTTAGGGCAGAACCAAAGGGTTTAGGTTCAGGGTTGGGTCTGGGGAGAGAGACATGAGGTAGAGACTCACCACTGGGTGCGAGTATAATGCTAACGGAAAACAGAACATTCTGTTTTTTTCCCTCCCCCTCATGAAGGAGGATGTTCTCAGAGAGAAGCAAGAGCTCATCCTAATGGGAGTGGCTCTTAGGAACCAGGCGCGCATCAGGCATCCAGCATCAGTCTTCTGTTATTTTAGAGTTTTTGTTGCTGTAACACATCCGTACAGAAAACTGCACAAATAATAAGTGTACAGCTCAGCGGCTTCTCACAAATTGAACACACCCATGTGATCCGCCCCCGTTTTGTGCCCTTTCCAGTCACTGTCTCCCCCAAGGGTAGTCACTACCCTGACTTCTAATGCCCTAGATTGGCTCTGCTTCTTTTTGAACTTCCTGTAAACGGAATCACAAAGTATGTTCACTTTTGTGTCAGGCTTCTTTCACTTGATTTTGCGAGACTCATACACGCTGGTGCCTGCAATTCTAGACGGTTCTTTTCCATTGCCATCTTGTGTGAATACACCACAATGTGTGTATCCAATCTAGTCTTTTTTCCCCTTCTATTCTACAGTCCATGTTCAATCGGGATTAAATTGTTTTGAGTAAGAAAAAGGTATGAAAGAGAATGTCCTTGTGTTAGTTCAGAAAAAAAAGTATGTATGTGTGTGTGTGTATCGAGAAAGAGAAAGAGAAGGAGGAAAAGGGGAGAGAGAGGGAATCCATTCTATTCTGATGGATGTTTGTGTAGTTTCCAGTTTGGGCTGTTATGAATAGCTGTGCTGTGGACATTCTATTATTGTGCTTTGATGGAAACGTGTATGCATTTCTGTGGGAGATACTTAGAAGTGGAGTTGCTGGACATAGGGTAGGTGTAGGTTTAGCTTTAATTGACACTGATTAGGAAAAATTCTTATTCACATTTTATAAACAAGGGGACCGAGGCTCAGAGAGAAGTGATTCACCCGAGGATGCCCAGGTTCCTGTGGCTGCAAAATCTCTGTCACCTCCTCCCACACTATCAGCCTTTGGAGAGGTCTCTAGTGATGTGCTATAGGGCTCTACATTGTTAACCAACGTTTTCAGACAATTGAATAGATTTGTCAAAGACACCAAAAAAATGGATTTGTGCTGACGTGAAGCTGGAAGGGATGGTGCAAGTGCTGGGACTTTAAAAAGTGTCACGGATTTTACTTGAAAAGGAACTGCCAGTCACACTGGGTGGGGTCTAGTCTGTGACAAGACCAAGGTTGGGGGGAGGGGTGGTGGGTGTCCATCTGGGGGTGGAGTCAAGGGATCAGGCCTGTGCAGTTGCTGGGAGTATGAACAGAGGGTGGAGAAGAGGTGGGACCAGGAACCAGGAAACCAGAAAAGGCCACAAGAGGCAGTGACATGGGGAGCAGGTGCTGGGCAGTGGGTTTGCTTCTCGTTTCTGAGGGTGTCTGGCCACCAGGGTGGCTTTAGTGTCAAGTGCTCATCTGTCTGACCAGCCTATGTGGGACCTTCCAAGGTGGCCTGGATGTGGCTGTGTGCGTGTACAGGGTTGGTAAAGGGGTTGGTGGGTGGTCTTATGTGGTGTGTGATCTCGGAGTGTGTGCATCCAGGGTGGGTAAGTGTACGTGAGCAGGTGAAGCGGGACTTCTGACTTTCTCCTAACCGATAGAACATGGCACAGGTAATGGGATGTCGCTCCTATGATTAGGTACATACACATAATACACACCACACACACACTGCTCCATCTTGCTAACACAAACCTGTGCTGGCTGGATGAGGTAACTGGACACGTTGAGGGAGCCCATGAGACAAGGAGCTGCAGGCAGCTTTCAGCCAACAGACAGCAAACAGCTGAGGCCCTCCATCATAGGCCGCAAAGAAATGCATTCTGCCAACAACCTGAATGAGTTTGGAGAGGGATTTCCGCCCACTTGAGCCTCCAGATGAGAATGCAGCCCAGCAGCCACCTTGTCCGCTGCCTTCCGAGACCTGGAGTTAAGCCATGCCAGACTCCCAACTCACAGAAACTGTGAGATAATAAATATGCATTGTTTTAGGCAACTGTTTGTGGGCATTTGTTATATAGCGAGAGAACACCAATACAGGTGAGTGTGTTTGAGGTGTGGGTCACTCAGGGTCTTTGTGAGCTTGGGTGTGGATTTGGATGGCATGTGTTGGAAAGTGTGTTTGTGTGTTTGAGTGTGCATCTCGGTGTGTGGATGTTTGGGTCCATGTGTGTGGGAGTGGCAAAGGAGTGTGCCTGTGTGTGCTAGTACATGTATGTGTCTATGAGTGAGCAAGCATGTGCGTGCACACACGTGTGTGCAGTGCCCCTCCCCCAGCCTCTTTTATTACTTCCTCCGTGGGTTTGATGTTGGGGGTGAATAAAATTTAAAGAGCTCTAAAATTTTTTAGAAGAGCCCTAAAGGGAGTGGAGTTTTCGGTGCATGAGTCATTACCAGGAACACCTGTGAACTGTTGATTTTAATTAAGCCACAGCTGTCAGTTTGCAAGGGAAGGGATTGGTCCCTTGGCTGGTCTGTCCCAGCCACTACCTCCTGTCAGGTCTTTGGGTAGGTACAGAGGCAGGAGGGCAGGGGGACCCCTTGTTTGGCCAGGCCCTCGGTCCTCCCAGGAGGCAGCGGGAAAGGGCTCAGTGCCTTTGGGACACTAGCTGAGCCTGGGTCTGGCCTCTCGGGCTTTAGCTAGTGCCTCACCCAGGCCTTGGGTCTCCCATCCGTCTGTCTTCCGTTTTCCTGCGCCAGGAATCACGCACCTGAGACCTGGGCACCTCCACCCCTTCACATCCACACACCCACTCACACGTGCAGATGTTAATCCGCATATGCAAACCGCACTTGCAATAATAGTAGCAAGTGCTGGTAGAGCCCCACTGCGTGCCAGACACTCTGCTAAGTCTCTGTACACACGATCTCATCAGATCCTTGAAACAAATCGAGAGGTGGGTGCTCACCACCTCCAGTTCACCCACCAGGAGACTAAGGCCCAGAGGGCTCACAGTGAGTAATGCATGGTCACCGGTGCACTGACATGCACACACACACACACAGGTGTGAACATGCCTACCCCTCCAATTACACCACACATGCTCCCACTTACAGATATTCACAAACATTTGACGAAAACACCCAAATACTCGCCTGCCTTCCCAACCAATGCTCACACGCACACACATGTGGCCACACATGCAAATGTGGCCCCCTCAAGCACACAGGTGTATCCACCACCTACATACATTCCCCCTCAAACGTGAATACACCACATCCCCCCTTACACAGCCACTTGCACTAACCTCAGGCATGGTAAAGCATGATCCCAACCTCCAAACCCCTCACAGGCTCACCTCTTACAATTCTTAACACAGACCAGGCATAGTCCCTACAGATCTGCACCTCCAGCCCACTCACTCAGGGCAGGGCTGTGCTGGCCTCTTTGCGGGCCTGCGGTGGGGCCGGCGAGCTCTTGGCGTTCTCACCACTGCCCGGCTGCAGGGGCTGGAGGAGGCAGTGTCCCGCACAGCCCCCGAGATGGCCAAACCTGCCCACCGTCCACCACCAACCTGGTCCTTTGTCTACGTCCACTCCAGTGAGACATGACATTTTCTCCACTGTCACAAACATGACATGTGACATTCACATGAGCCACCTGCACACACCCTGGCACTTGCAGGCACAGATTGATAGGCCCACCCTTTCTCTCACACTCAAGAAGTCGTGACAGAAAGCTAGTGAGCGGAAGCAATGTCATCATAGCGGTGACCCTAAACCGTTGGGCACGTGACTCATTATTAGTGTTGCCCGTGGGCCTCCGAGGCCTTCAGGACCTTGGAGTCACCTTTAACCTTAGTATCTAGACAAAACGACCACCCCGACTTCTTGAAGAGCAGGACCTAGTCCCCGCTCCTGCCTCTGCCCCCTCACGGTCACCTTGTCACTTTCCTTCAGTCTATTCACGCGGCATGCGGGATCTTACTTCCCAACCAGGGATGGACCCCGTGCCCCATGCAGTGGAAGTGTGGAGTCTTAACCACTGGACTGCCAGGGAAGTCCCCTTCCCCCACGTTTAAAATTGAACACGAGTAATTACTATGTGTTGAGTGCTTCCTATGTGCCAGGCATTTTGCTAAGTGCTTTCTGTTTAAACCTCACAGCAATCCTATGAGGTAGGTACTATTATTATTCACACTTCTCAGAAGAGGAAACTGAGGCAGAGAGACATAAAGTAGCTTATTCAAGGTCCTACAGCTAAATAATAACAAAAATAGGATTCAAACCGAAGGTGTCTGGCTCCGGAACCCACATCTCTATCCTTCCCCAGAGACCTGCGTTATGGTGCCTGACGGTCACGGGGTGAGAGTCAGATGTGCCCAGAGCAGATGGTGTAAGCCAAGGGCTCAGAGCAAGAGGCCGCTATTTCTGGCTTGGGATGCAGAGAGGGTCTCTGGGGGCTGAAAGTATTTGTGCTGAGGCCAGAAGGATGAGCAGGGGTTGAAAGGTGAAGGGGGAGGGAACGGCCCTTCCAGAAGGACAGCTCAGCAAGGACAGAGCCGGGGGGTGTGGAGGTGTTGGGCGTGGCGGCCTTGGGCACGCAGCTGCTGGTGAGGGGTCTCTGTAGGGTTAGAGGAGGGATGTCTTGGCGGATGGCTGGCTGGCGTTCTGAGGGGGGTCAGACAGAAAGGGTAGCCTGAAATTTCCCGGAGAGTGAGGCTCCTGTGTTTGGGGTGCAGTGAGAAGCTGCTTGGTTGGGGGGGGGGGGGGGGGGGGGGCTTGTCTCAAGCCCACACTGCAGCCTGTTTCTCCAATGGCTCCACGTTTTCGTGCCCAGCTCCCTCACGGGCCATGGCTCCCCAGGCTACTGGGCACAGCAAGGCGTCCTGGCGCTGCCAGCTCTCTTCCTTCATTCCCCAAAGAGTGACCCATGCAAAGCTGTTGCGTGTAAAGGAAGCAATTTTGCATGGGAGTCAGGTGGTCCCTGCTGGCAGGCATCAAACCCTCCCACCTCCCACCTATGCCATCTCCCCCCATCACAGTGGGGGCCCCCTCTAGACTCTTCTCTTTCCCAGCCCCTCCTTCTCAGTGCCCCTGAGCAATTCTGAACTCCTTCCCACGCAGAGCCGTTTGACCCTTCACTGTCTGACCTCCTCCCCCTGGGCCCTGTCCAGAGGCCTTGCCTGACCAAATGGGCTCACGGGGGTGCCTCCTTAATAAAGGAGCAGAGTTCCCCAAGAAGGGTTTCTGCACCCTCCCAGGCCAGCCAGCTCACAGCACTGCCACCTTTCATAAAAGCGATTTCTGCCATCTCATTGCATCAGGACACAGGACTTGCCACCTGTCACACAACAATGCTGATCTAACTCACCTGGCTGAGGCCACGTCTGAGTTGAAGAAATTGAGACATGAACCCACACCCCTACCTGCAGTGGGGGGCAAGCAGGTCTGTGTTCAGTGACAGACTCAGCCGTTTCCAGAAGGAAATTTCATGCTGCCGTAGAGAGAAGGGCTTGCCTCTTCCTCTCCAGCAATGACCCACTCATTCAACAGAGCTCCGGAGACTCCTCTGGACTGGGAGATGAGGGCAGAAAAGAATCAGAAGCAGAGGGCCGGTGGGTTAGCGACACACAGCCGACCTCAGTGCAGCGACGGAGAGGAGACGGAGGCTTTATGCAAAGTTCCTGCCACTTTTCCTAAAGCCGCTTCTTCTTCCTTTTTTTTTTTTTTTCAGTGAAAGTGCCGAGTCCTAACCACTGGGCCACCAGGGAATTCCCACTGCTTCCTATTTTGCTCCAGAAATCATTTAGAAGCAAGTGAGAGGGAAGCTTCAGCCTTGGGACTCCTGCACCCTACGGCAAAGCAAACTTCTCCACCCGCCAGTCGCATAGCACCTGGGTCCCCCGCAGCCAACACGGAATCCATTGTCCTCCCCAAAGCCCGCTTGTCTCTCTGGCTGCCCCATTTGTGTGCAAGGTGTTTTGGGGTAATGCCAGGCGCCGCCTTCCTTGTGCCTTAGTGAGTGTAACTCGTGGCTCCCTCGCTCCCTTCACCCTCCTGCCCCAGAGGAGGCAGAGTAACTTTTCTGATTGATGAGGTTGGGAAGAATCAACTGGGCTCAGGGCTTCCCTTTTATCCCTGGGAGCAAGCTGCCCACAGGGAACAGGACTTCTCTTCTGTTCCCCTATGCCCCCAGAACTTCCTGGGCAGGCTCCCCAGTTCAGCACTTCCCAGGGGTACATGGACCTTATTCTGAGGCTCTGCTTGCAGGCCTGTTTGGCTCTCAGCAGCAAATATGCTTTCGTCAGGAACTAAGGTGACAGCTGACCTTCATCAGCCTTGGCCTTATTTCTTAATTTGATCAGAACTCAGATGGGGAAGAATGTGGTTCTTTATTGGACTTCATCCAGACCTCCAGCAAAAGGCACCACCATCCACCCTTCCCTTAAATAAAAAGTCCACTTTACCTCTTCCCTCACCTCCATGCCTCGAATTTAACCAATGCTTGTCAACACAATGCTTGCCAGCCTCAGCCACTTCACGGGACCGCCATGCTTCTCCCTCGTCGAGGATGCCACCATGTCCCAAGCAATCACAGCTTCCTCACTGTTCTCCCTGCTGGCACCCTCCCTGCCCACTGTCCTCTTCTCTCCTGGCCACGTGACAGGTGCCCAGAGTCTGCCTCCATCCCATGTACTCACTCACTACTTGAAACATCCACATTCTATTCAGAGGGGACCACTCCTCATGTCTCCCCCTTTGTTTCTCACTTTCCCTCTGGACAGGGAGTCTATTTTTATTTCATTTCATGGAATTTGCCTTTTGAAATAATTAACCACCTTCTTGCAGCAATTTCTCTTCACCCAGGAATGCAAAAATCACATAACACATTGGAATATTTTTTAACACCCACTTTAAATTATGCAGTTGCAGTATTGTGATAAATATGTAGATCGGGGGAAGTTGGGGTAGTATGTTCTGAGCCTGAAGCTGGACTCCATCCATCCCAATCCATGGAGGAGGTTGGCTGGGGGAGGGGCATCAGGCACCCTCCTTGAATAGCCAAAAGCAAGAGATGTCCTCAGCCTTTCTTTCTTTTGCAAACCCGAGATCCAGAACACAGCTCATTCAGCCAGTACATTGCCCCCTTCTCTGGCAAGATGATTTATGTGCCTGACCTCACTTCATGCTTCCAATAACCTTGGAATCAGAACTCCAATTTTACAGATGTGTAAAGTGAGGCTCAAAGTGGCCAAGCGAATTGCCCAGGGGCATGAGGCTAGGGAATGGGCTCCCAGCACTGCTGTACAAGCCAGAGAGTGTCCTGGTCGACATGACTTTTCCATGACTCCAAGATGACTGTCATACATCTCTCTTTTTCTCCTCAAATCTCTAACGCCCTTCCCCCTTCCTCATGCTCAGCTCACTGTCTTGCTTTCCTGGCTCACTGATAGCACGAGGCAATCAGAAGAGAACCAATCTCTTCGGATTGGACGTGTTGGAAAATGTTGAACAATGGCTCTCTGGATAAGAAGGCATTGATTTGTAGCACTTGCCAATTTCCATGGTGTAAATGTTCCCACTGTAGCCTACTTCAAGCTGCCAATGCTTTACTAATCAGCTCACAAAACGTTCCTGAAAATGTAACCGTCAGCTCTTCCAAGCCAGCTCCGGGGCGCCACCAGGCTGAATCTACCTGCCCCAGGCCCTCCAACTTTCTTGCACCAATGAATTCGCACTTTCTCCACCTTCCCTGCTCTCAGTGTTCCCCACTGCCCCTGCTCCTTCGAGAGGTAGGTGCCTGCATGGGAATGCCCCAGAACCCTCCCCTTCCCCCAGCAAGGATCGGACCTCTGCAAGTATTGTCTCTCCTTCCTAAGCCAGCAACTTCCTGCTCCACTCAACCCATCACACAAACATGTTGTTATATCTCCTGGAAGAAAACCTTCCCATGACCCTGCATCCTCCTTCAGGCACCACCCCATTTGGCTGATCTCTTTCTGAGCAAAATGTCTTGCAAGAGTGGTCTGGAGCTGCTGTTTCTGCCCCTTCCTCTTCCGTCCACTCCTCAGCCTACCTGATTAGACCTTCATCCCTACCACTCCTGAGGACGCTCTGGTCAAGGCACCCCAGTCCAGGGACTTGCCTTCTGCATATTCCTAGAAGTGTTGGAAAGCAGCTACGAGTCTGTCTGCCACACCTGCCGAGACTTTGCCCCTCAGTCCCACCGCCTGCGATACTCTTAGATACCCCAGATCTTTGTAGGATGCAATCCCTCACTTCCTCCAGGTTTCTGCTCCAATGAGCACCTGGCTGAAAAAAGTGTCCCTCTTCCCCTGTGTGTACTTTCCCTGCTTTGTTCTCCCCACAGCTCTCCCCACAGCCTGACATATTACACATTCACGGATGATTTTGTTTACTGCGTATGGCAGAATGTAAGCTCTCTGAAGGCAAGGGCTTCATATTTTAGTCATGGATACATTCCCAGTGCCTAGAACACATAGTAGGTGCTCAGTAAATATTTGTGAGCCAAGTGAATCAATGAATGCATGAACAAAATAGTGGAACTGAAATTCAAATCCAGATCTGCTTGATTTCATAGCCTGTGGCCTTCCCTCTCTGCTGCAAGGCCTTCTTTGTAGTCACCTCCATGAGCCAGAAGCCTCAGGGGGCCACTCCTAAGATTTCTTTGTTCTGTTATGGTCTTGTTGGGGTTTTTCCCCCCTTTTGGGTCCTTATAGTTAGAGACCTATTTCTCTCTAGCTTAAAAATTTCATGGTACCACATGGCCTTTAGGAAAAATCTAAAATCTTGAGCCTGGCATACACAATGCCCCCATCTTCTGATCCTGGAGTCCTTCTCTAGTCTTACCCTTACCCCCACCAACTGTTCTCCACAGCCAGCTGAGCACGTGCAACTCCCCTCACATGACAGATTCTGTCCTCGTGTATTAGTTTGTTCAGGCTGCCATAACATAGTATCACAGACTGGATGGCTTAATCTACGGAGATGCATTTTCTCATGGTTCTGGCAGTTAGAAGTCCAAGATAAAGTGTTGGCAGGGTTAAGGGAAGGAACTGTTCCAGGCCTTTCTCCTTGGCTTGTGAACAGCTGTCTTCTCCCTGTGTCTTCACGTTGTCTTCCCTCTGTACATGTCTGTGTCCTAATTTCCTCTTCTTTTTTTTTTTTTTTTGGGGTACGCGGGCCT
>NW_006776053.1:862603-941331 GCF_000442215.2 Lipotes vexillifer
ACGCGGGCCTCTCACTGCTGTGGCCTCTCCCATTGCGGAGCACAGGCTCCAGGCGCGCAGGCCCAGTGGCCATGGCTCACGGGCCCAGCCTCTCCGCGGCATGTGGGATCTTCCCGGACCGGGGCACGAACCCGTGTCCCCTGTATCGGCAGGCGGACTCTCAACCACTGCGCCACCAGGGAAGCCCTAATTTCCTCTTCTTATAAGGACACCAGTCATATTGGATTAGGGTCCATCCTTAGGACCTCATTTTACATTCATTACCTCTTCAAAGGCCCTGTCTCCAAATACAGTCACATTGTGAGATACTGGGGCTTAGGATTTCAATATGAATTCCTGGGGAACACAGTTCAGCCCCTGACCCCTGGCCCGACTAACTCAACTCCCTATCCCTCCCCTTCCCCGACTCCACACCCCGAAGGGTGGCACCTGCCACCCTATTCTGCAATCCCTTGAACTGCCTGCCCTGCCCGCACAGGGCATGCTAGGTTGGAGTAACTGTTTTTTATGTCTCCACCTCCCCTCATTAGACTGTGAGGTCCTTGAGTCCAGCTGACAGAGCCACTTGGGAGCCTGCCTTTGACCTTAGCACAAGGCCAGCACACAGTAGGTATTTAGGAGATGGCTGAACACAGGCAGAAAAAATGGAAGGAGGCACAGAGGAACAGGTTTTTGCGGAATTCCTTCCTGTTGCTAAAATTTCTGCTTCTTACTATTTCCTGAAACAATGCCCTGGGGCAGATGAAATGACAAACTGCTGAGAGCTACGTCTTTCCTGCTCCCAAAGTCAAGGGTGAGAGTTCCTTCTGAATTTTTGGGGGGTCAACTCACTGTGTTTTGAGAAACTGAGTCCACTGAGACTCCTTGGATTTAATTCTGACTGCCTTCACTAACTGACTTTGTGAGCCTGGTTTGCAGCTCACTTCACCACCGTGAGCATCCGTTTCCCTCCGACAAACAGGCATCATCACCCCGACCTGTTATGAGGATCAGGGAAAACAATAGGTGGCTAAGCGCCTTGAAAGAATTCAGCTCTATTCAGATGAAGATCTTATGTTATTGTTATTGAATTCTAAATGGTGACATAGAAATTATTTCCCTTGAGTATTGTATATATTGCTGTTAAATAATAGAACTTTCCTGATTTGGAATAATTGGGGGGAAGGTGTTTGTGAATTAGTGATAAGTCTGAATTATGGGACACTGCAAAATTTTTATTACTTTCAAATTAATGTGAATTAATGACTAACCCTGTATTGTCAAGACACGGTCCCTTAGGAGCATTGTTTTAATGAACAGATAAGAATCATGGGTAATTAAGCGTTCACTATAAACAAGAGGGTACAAACTGAGTGATTTTTAAAGCACTGGAAAATTTTCTTAAAAAAGCTAACCATCCTCCCAGTATACCATGGGTGTGTTTGGCAAATATTTTCATGATACCCCACTTAGGTTGGATGATGAAAAATTCCGAGTAAGCAGGATTGTGAGTCATTGAAGCATGCTATTCCAAAACGACAGGCTTGGGGTGGTGCTCAGAGTGGCAGGTGCTGGCAACCGGCAACCTTGTGAATTGCCCAGGACCCCTCAAGCCTGCAGATGGCTGAAGAGCTGGCATTACATCCAACAGCTGCACCCCTGTTACACACATACACGTAACCTTACACACACAACCATTTCTCATTTGCACATGGTCTTCCATACACAATTACATGTGCACTTCCATAAAAGTCACACACAATCACATGACACACCTATTCCTACACTCACAGATATACATGCACACAATCTGACGTGTGCACGCATACACACACAACATAACAAAGACAACCACAAAGGCTGAGTATTCCACTTAAGATCCCAACCCTAAGTAAGTCCCAGAGGACCCAGGCTGTGCTCCATGCATGTCTTTCCCGAAGAGATGAGAGTACACAAGATGGGCTCCAAATACAGGTGTTCACTCTGCTTCCAAAGAGCTTGAGGTAAGACTCTCTACTCTCCAACTTGTCAGGGAGCAAGCAGAGCATCCCTTGAAAAGAATGATGGAAACAAAAATCAGGAAACCAAGAAGAACAACAATAATGGCTAATAGGTATTCGGCACTTGCCATGTGCATCTGTGCTAAGAACTTTAATGCATGTTCTCCTTTGCTCCTTGTAAGAATCTCATGAGGAAAGAGATATTATCATCACCATTTTACAGATGAGGAAACTGAGGCTAGAGAGGCTAAGTGACTTGTCTAAAGTACCACACCTAGCATGTGCTGAGCCAGGATTCAAACCCAAGTTTGCCTGTCTGTCTCCAATAGATATTAACCAAACTCTGTATGAGATTCAGAAGAGGCAGACTTGTACTAAATAAAAATTGACAAGACGGGTAGTATGTGTTTGTGGGGAGGTGGGGGTGTTATACTGAACAGGGAAAGAAAGAGGAGTAAACTGGTGCTCTGGGAGGTACAACAGCCCATGGGAGTGGGAGGAAAGCCAAGCCCCCAGGACAGCCTCTAACACTAAGGAGTCTAAAGCTGACTTCACTGGAAGGGACACATGGTGATGGGTGTCTCCTCTTTGAGTCTCAGAGTCAGATACCTGAAGTAATTATAGTTACCAATTAGTGGAGCATTTATTGAGATACTACTAAACACTTTAGGAGCAACATCTCCTTTGAACCTCCCAGTAACCCTATGGAGGAGGTGCAGTTACTAACTTCACTTTATAGATAAGAAAACTGAGGCTCAAAAAAAAAAAAAAAAAAAAAGGAAAAAAAAAAGAAAAGAAAAGAAAAAAAAAAAAGGAAAAAGAAAAGAAAAGAAAACTGAGGCTCAGAGAAGTTACCAAGTCAGGGAGCTAGTGAGTAACAGAGCTAGGACTCAAACCCAGATCTGGCTTACTCCAAATCCCGTGCTCTTTTCTTGCTTTGTCTGTATCTGACTTGCCCTGCTGGAAGATGTGCTGAGAATCATCATGGCTTTGACTACACCCCTGAACGGAGAAATTGGTAGTAACAGAGATTTGGGAGCCTTGGTGCTTTCTTTCTACAGATTATCAGTACTGGAAAGGAAGAGAGGAGGCAAGAATTACTAGGTGCTGTTGAAAATGTTTGGATTTCTGGACAGTGGTTTATGAGATTGGAGTAATGAGAAGTCTTGGTTAACAATCCGTGGTCAAAAACCAGTATTGTGCTTTGTTCTTGTTTTTATTATAATTCTACTTATTAAGTTGGAGCTCTTGGACCCAACACAATGGGCATTCAATGGAATGTACAGGAGGAAAAAGACGCACATCTGCCCACTGTGGGAATGAGAGCTTTCATTCTACAACTGTGTTTTAAGCCTGGTGATAATGATTTGAGAGAAAATTGTGAAATCACTACCCTTGATCTCTAAGACGTGTGAGAATGTCACAGAGGTCAATGGACGAGGAGCGAGGGGGAGAGAATGGAAAAGACTGTAATTTTTTATCAGCACCGTGGACAGCAGCCAAGAGGGCAAAGATGGGGCGCTGTCCTGGGTACTAGTGCTAACAGCTGGGAGAAGAGGACATTTATCAAGTTGGCCATGTGCCAGGCACTATTCCAATGCTGTACATATGTCATCTCATTGAATATGCCCAATGGGGGCTTCCCTTGTGGCACAGTGGTTGGGAATCCGCCTGCCAATGCAGGGGGCACGGGTTCGATCCCTGGTCCAGGAAGATCCCACATGCTGCTGAGCAACTAGGCCCGTGTGCCACAACTATTGAGCCTGCTCTCTAGAGCCCGTGAGACACAACTACTGAAGCCCGTGCACCACAACTACGGAGCCTGTGCTCTAGAGCCCACGTGCCACAACTACTGAAGCCCGCGAGCCTAGAGCCTGAGCTCCACAACAAGAGAAGCCACCGCAATGAGAAGCCCACGCACCTCAATGAAGAATAGCCCCTGCTCGCCACAACTAGAGAAAGCTGCGCATGGCAACGAAGACACAATGAAGCCAAAAAGTAAAAAATAATAAATAAATAAATAAGTAAATAAATAAATAAATAAATAATATGTCCAACGGGTCTGCAGTGTAGATGTCATTTCTCCCATTTTACAAATGCAAATATTGAAGATCAGTGACAGAGAGCATCTTGTCCACAAGCACACAGCAAATAATAGAGCTGGGATCTGAATCTACAAGTATCTGGCTATTGCTCTAGCCCCTCTTCCTTGCTGCCTCCACAGATACTAAAGACCTCCCACTCTCCATTCTCACTAGAGTGGGGAGTCCACCTTGGATCTCTCTAGGGCAATCATCAAACATAGGTGATCTTGGGCTCAGGATGGCGAGGGCCTGATTTGTGAGTCTTTTAGTACTGGGAACAGGGCCCCTGGGAAATGGAGTGTCTTATTCACTCCCAGCCACACACCTGTCTTCCAACCATGGCCAAAACTTTGATCAGTGGGAGATAGTGGCAGCCCTAGCTGATAACGGGGAAGAGGTGTCATGCAGGTCACCTGAAATGGAGGCACAGAGATCTCCACCCACAGGCTCAGATTCCCCATCTCAGAGCCCTTCCAGACTAGCAGAGGTTATAAGGCTGCATTAGCAGTCTCAGCCTCTCTCCCCCAGGGGGTGCTGCCCAGTGGACAGCTAGGACCTCCTGCACCCTGAGCCCCACTTCTGAGCCCCACTGCTTTCTGTGGGAAAGATAAGTCTGAAAGGCTGGGCTGAGGTCTGATTTAGAAGAGATTTGAATTCTGAGCTACAGAATTTAGATTCTTTTTTTTTTTTTTTTTTTTCGATACGGCTGAGGTCTGATTTAGAAGAGATTTGAATTCTGAGCTACAGAATTTAGATTCTTTTTTTTTTTTTTTTTTTTGCGATACGCGGGTCTCTCACTATTGCGGCCTCTCCCGTTGCGGAGCACAGGCTCCGGACGCGCAGGCTCAGTGGCCATGGCTCACGGGCCCAGCCGCTCCGCGGCACGTGGGATCCTCCCGGACCGGGGCACAAACCCATGTCCCCTGCATCTGAGGCAGGCTCTCAACCACTGCGCCACTAGGGAAGCCCCAGAATTTAGATTCTTTTACACAGAAAATATGGAGCCCCCTAAAAATCACCATCCAATTTTAAAGTCTTTACTAAGAGCCAGGCATGGTGCTTGGCCATTTCTATACATTTAATCATTAAATCATCACTACAGTATTGCAATAAACTACCATGAAATAGTTAACAATCATCCCGATTCTTACAGTTGATGAAATTGGGGTCCAGAGAGGGGAAGGGACTTGTTGAAGTCACAGAGCTGATTGTGGGGCGGAATCAGGATGAAAACTCTGGCTTGTGTAACTCCTAATTCTGTGCTTACTCTCTCATGGCCAGGGGACATTGATCCCCTAAGGACCAAGGACCCAGGACTCAGGAGAAAGCTTGAGCTGGAGGCTGGACAGAGAGGGATTTAGGGTCTCTCTCATTAGGGTTGGAGTCACCACAGTTGCAGCCATAAACCTACTTCACAGGGAAATTACTTGGGAACCATACAAATTAATGGCATTTTCTAGGATTCTTAAAAAGATTTATTTGGGGCTGTCTATATGGCAATGGGGGGGCCGTCTCCGGACTCTCAGGGAGGGGGCTAAAGCTGGGAGTGGCATGAAGTAAAGCAAAGGAGTGCCTTAGAGGTCACTCCAAAGACCAGAGACCCACTCTCATCCAAAGGAATCCAGCCTCAGTCTTTGAGTCTCTGTTCCCAGGCCTCCCAGCCCGACTAATTCTCTCCCGCCCCTCCCAGATGAAAGAACAGACCTTCCAGGCCACGCCCAGAGGGATCTTTCTCCTCATGGCCAGCTCTAGACAGATCAATCTCTTGCTTTAAAAAGATGCCTCTGCAAGACTCAGTTTCCTCACTTGTAAAGTGGGAATAGTAATATCCACCCAGAAGTGTCAATGGCCTGGCTCATGAGGGTGAGACATGGCCACCGGCTTGGGTGGGCAAGCCCTGGGCTGCCAAGTGGCCCAGGACAGTGAGTCAGTGCTCTGGGTCTGAGAGTGTCAGTGGCCGTGCTCTGTGGTCTGGTGGCCAAAGAAGGGAGGCTTAGATCTGTGGCCACTCTGGCAGCTGCCCAAGGCCTTTGTGGTTCTGAGCTCACCCCTACCCACCCTGGGAAGGTTCAGTCTCATAAGACTCAAAGCACCCCATAACCAAGGCTTTTGATCACTCTGCAATCCTTTTTGTTCCCCTTCGGGCATGACAAATCAATTGCAAGTCCCCAGAGGTGTCATTTTCTCTCACTTCTGGGACTTGGCACGTGCTGCCCTCTGGCTAAAGCTCTCCACTCTGACTCACCGGCTAATTCCTGTTACACCTTCAGGTTAAGACCTCAGCTTAGACCCCTCTTCCTTGACTCCTAGCTGGGGTAGGTATCACTGCTCTGTGCCCCATGTGCACTGGGGCGTGGGGTGACTTGGGGGCTGAATGGAAAATGAGGCAGGAGAGGTGGGGGTCATTGCCTCCATAATCCACACCTGTGGCCGGAGAGGGAGCTGCAAGCAGCAGGAGGCGTGGGCTGGGGCCGGGGTGCGCCACTGTGGCAGCCGTCTGGAAGGTTTCCTGAGCTCAGCCTCTTCTGGGAGGCTCCCAGGGGTGGCGCTTTGTGAAGCTGGCCCCAAGGGTGGCTCTGCTTACCTGGCAGATTGGAGTGGGAGGCGTCCTCAGAGGATCAGGGCCACCAGCTGGCAGGGCTCAGCGCAGCACTGCCCAACCCCCGAGCTCCTACCTGCCAAGAGCGGGCAGGCAGGGAGGAAATCTATGAGAGGACCCAGGTCTGAGTCTGGACTTAGCTCTGCACAAACTCAAGTCAGTAAACTCAGCGTGTGCAGCTGCAAGTGGCCTACATTAAAATGTGTGGCTGTGAGCCTACCGGGAACCACCTATGTGTTTATGTGCCTGTGTGTGTCTTTGCACACAAGTGTGCCGTAGGTGGGGGTCCACGGGCATGTGTGTGCCTATAGGTGTGCATCAATGTGTCAGTACCTGTGATCTGTGTGTGAACTCATGGGTTTGTGACATATGCAGCTGGGTGTTAGCAAACAGTCTAATGATTGTGCACGCTGGCCTTGGACTTTCACCCACTGGGATTCAAATCCCACTTCAACCACTTCCAAGCTCTGTGACGTTAAGCAATTCACTTCACCTCTCTGAGCCTTGTTTTCCTCATCTGTAAAATGGGGGTGAACATTATAATGCTCATCCTGACTGATTTTTCCAAAGGGATTAGGTAGCAGTATATGTAAAGTACTTAACACAGTGCTTGGTTCATTGGAAATAATAAATATTGGCAATTGGCCTTTGTATTATGTGTGGTTGTCTGTGAGTTTATGTGTATATCTAAGCATGCGTTTATGGGTCAGTCTGGGGTTAGTCATATAGTATTGTGTATTTATGTGTAAGCACGTACATCAGTGTGGACATGTGTCTATATTTCACCTTAAAAAAAACCTCTCCATGGTCCCCTGGAAGCTCAGGTGCCAGGGCAACCACTAGGAATGAGATTTATATTCCTAACATGCCTTAAAACCATGGCAGGGGGGCCATGGGGCAGGGGGGCAGCTGGTGAGCCTTGAGGCTGGGAATGGAGTCAGGGACCAGATGGTGCAAGAAGAGGCTGAGCTGGGACTTAATCTGGCATGGGGTGTGGGAGAGCCTTTGAAGGATCTTAAGCAAGAGAGGAAAATGATTTGATTTACATTTCAGAAAAGTTCCTCTGGCTGGGAGTGGCATGGATGCCCATGTGGGTATACACGTATGCATTTTTTATTGTGTTTCTGCATGGCCATGTGTATGTCATCTGTGTTTGGTGTTTTGGGGTGGGAATGACTGTAAGTGGCTATGAATGTGGACTGCCAGAGCCACAACAGGAAGGAGGCCTGACAGTGGCAGGCATGGGCTCCTCCTGCAGGCTCCCAGGCAGCTGAGGATCAACGAGTGGCTCCTCCCAGGGTCCCCTTTGGGGCCTCTTAAAAAGCCATGCCCTTCCAAAGGGACCAGCTCCCAAGAGTTCAGCTTGTTTTGTTCAACAAACATCAGTGCCTCCATCACTACCCTCTGGGATGCCCCCTCCCCCATGCCAGGCTGGGGGGAGGTGACTTCCTTTGGCTGCAGTCTCAGGACCTCAAATCAGGTGCAGCATCAGACAATGTTCAGAGAGCAAGACCCCTTCTTACTGAAAGGGTTAATATCTTTATTCCATAAAAGGCTTGTGCAAGAAAGACATGAAACCCAGGAGTTATAAAGAAAATGATAAGCAGATCCAACTCCACAAAAATAAAATATTTTATGCAGTGAAAGGCACCAAAGAAATTTAAAAGACAAATAAATTGACTGGGAGTTAGTATCTGTAATTTATATTGTAGACAAAGAGTAATATCTACAATATATAAAGAGTTCCCACAAACAAATAAGAAAACAACAGCAATCCAATAGTAAAATGGGCTAGATATATGGTCAAGTATTTCAGAAAGAAATACTACAAATGGTCAGTAAATAGATGAATAAAACTTGAGCTCATTAGTAACAATGAAAATTAAAATATGTGAGGAAACCACGTTTTGCCCAACAGATTTACTAAACTAAAAAACTGGTGATATTCAGTGATGGAGTGGGGTGGGGAAATGAGCACATTCATATGCTGTTAGAGGAAATGTAAATTAATTTTACATTAATTGTAATTAATTAAGGGGGCAATTTAGTAATATCTATCAAAATGAAAAGTATGTATATTCTATCTGCCAGCAATTCCACTGTAAAAATTTATCCTACAAAATTACTAGCACATGCATGAAAGGATCAGGTTACTCCCTACAGCATTGCCAGTAATACAAAAATATTTGAAACAATTTAAATGTCCTTCAGAAGAATTATGGTTGGATAAATTGTGGTATATCTACAACTCTGGAATACTATAGCACTATCAAAAAAGAATAAAGTAGATGTATATTACTGATATAGAATCTCTAATATGTTATGGCAGCCCAAACTAAGACAGAGTTCTCACATTTTATATGACTTGTGAGCAAGGCACTGACTGTCGTTTGTTCTGGGGTCTCTTGTCAAGGATATTTGTGTGGCAAACTTCCTTGGAAGACAGAGGAAGAAATATCTCCCTCTATGGCAAAGGGCAGGCATGCTATTGCCCATTACAGAAGACCTGGGTTTCCTCAGCTCAGAGTACACACCTACAGTACAACCCACTGTGTGTGCAGGTGATTTCTAGCTCTCTTCATGTTGACGTGTGGGAACTGGGCTTGGGTGAAAAAAAAATTCTGATTCTCTGGCTACTGCTATTGTTGTAATAAATTGTCCTGTGAGTCTGACCCAGGAGCCTCATGTCTTCTGCCAGCAATCAAGAAGCAGGAGCAGGGCTTCCCTGGTGGCGCAGTGGTTGAGAGTCTGCCTGCCAATGCAGGGGACACGGGTTCGTGCCCCGGGTCCAGGAGGGTCCAACATGCCGCGGAGCAGCTGGGCCCGTGAGCCATGGCTGCTGAGCCTGCACGTCCGGAGCCTGTGCTCCGCAACGGGAGAGGCCACAACAGTGAGGGGCCTGAGTACCGCAAAAAAAAAAAAAAAAAAAAGAAGCAGGAGCAGGCTAGATTCTTAGCTTGTAAGTAGGGTAAAATCTCAGACCCTGCACAGTTCCTGACAGTCCTTCCTGACATTGAATCAGACCTGACCCCCGTGGCCAATAGAATACTGTGGAAGTGATGTTATGTCACTTCAAGACCAAGTCATAAGACATGATACAGCTTCTACCTGGTTCTCCTGGGATGCTCACGCTTGGATCCCAGTCACCATGTTGTGAGGAACCTCAAGTTGCCCCATGGAGGGGCCCACATAGACAGCAACACAGCCCTCACCAACTTGTTAGAAATGTGAGTGAGCCAACTTGGAAGGGGATCCTCAGCCCCAGTCAAAATTCTGCAGCCCTCCAACATCTTACTGAAATCTCAGGAGTCATTCAGCCAGAACTGCCCAGTCGAGCCACCTCTAAATTCCTGACTCAGAGAAACCATGAGAGATATTAAGTGATTACTGTTATTTTAAGCCACTACATTTGGGGATGGTATTTTATGCAGCACAGGTAACTTATACATGGGACACAGGCCTCATCCTCTTAGTGGCAGGGTTATCCAGCAGAGGGAGATTCTGAACTTTCCTGAAATCCCATGTGGTGTGGAAGTTGAGGTGAGAGCTGGCAGAACTGCCAGAGGGCCTCTGAGCCTCAGTTTCCCCATCTATAAAATGGGGGATGCTAAGAGTACCTCCCTCCTAGGACTGTAGTAAATATTCAATGAGATAATCTATGTAAAACATGTAGCACAGTGCCTGACATGAGGTCAGTGTTAACTTTTGTGTATAACAAACTCCATCATGAGCATGTATTGCTTTTAATGACTTTGAGAGGTTAAAAATGCAGAAAAACCCAAAGAACAGTACAATAATCACTCAGAATTACACCACCTATATTAATAATAAATAACTTTTTGGTCACATCTGCTTCAAATCTTTTTAAAATCAGATAGTAATATGTGCATATGTTCTTCCTTCGAGAAATGAACCCAAACGTTGCAGATGAAGCTGGGACCCTCCTGACCACTTCCCAAGTCCCACTCTTCCCCCCTTTCCCCTGGACAAGCTTCAGGAGTGTAGTGTGTTTACCTCTGGCCCAGTTTTTTTTCCCCAATGCCACTTGCGATGTCACCTGAACAGATAGCCCCACCTCCAGGGTCAGCAATACAGAGTCGTGTACACACAGCGTCACCTGTAGAGTCAGCCCCATCACCCCGTGTCAAACCAACACACACCAAATATGCGTCACCTGTGTGTAGTGAGGCTCACTCACTTATGGTGTCATCTGCACACAGCCACGCAGTGTCCCCAGCTCAGTGACACACAACCCCACAGTCACCTGCCCACAAACAGCCACACACAACGATTTGCAGTCCCATACTCCATCTGTTGCGCCGCGTGGTGTGACATCACACACAATGTCAGGGGACACAGGCAGACCCCTCCCTCGGCGGAGCCCCGCCCACAGGCCTCACTACATCTTGGGCACTGCCGCAGGCCAGCCTGGGGCCTGGGTCTTCCGGCTCGGAGGCCTGGACCCAGGCCCTGCCTCCGCCAGCAGGACCACTATTCAGGCTGCATCTCAGTGGGCTGAGGAAGCCCGGGCGCTGCTGCGGAAGCAGAGCGGATGCAGAGAAAAGGCTTTGTTCTTCATGGGCAGGTCATTAAGGGGAGCTGGAGCCCCTCTGCCTGCCCCTCCCTTCCAACAAAGGAACAAAACAGCGGCTATTTGTAGATTCGTGTCAAACTCCCTCAGACCCTGGGGTGGGGAGTCCCGTGAGAGAGGCATTTGTGAGGACTCTAATGGCCAGCCGGTGCGGCCCGGCTCTCCAGGCAGCTGGCCCCCATCTCCGCCAGGCGAGGAGCCAGCCCGGGAGGTTCCTGAGACAAAGTGAGGGCAGAGACAATGAGAACAATGCCCGGGCTCTGGGGAGCATCCCACTTGTGCGAGGAGGTCCCACTGGGCACAGGTCGTGGGCATCAGGACACTCTCTGCCCCCCTGTGGGACCCCCAGGCACCTCACAGGCCCCATTTCCCGAAGGAGGCTACCTGGGATGAGTTGCTTGCCTGGCAGCGCGTGGGCTCTTCCTACTACACACACATCATGTGATGGGCAGCTTGGGGATCATCCAGACCTAAGAATGAATCCCAGCTCTGCCCCTTAGAGCTGTGTGGCCTTGGACCTAGGTTTCCTCACCTGTAAAATGGGAACGATCATTCTCACCTCCCAGGAGTGTTGTGAGGAGTCCAGGAGATAGGAACTGGGCACATAGTAGGTCCTCAGCCTGCCGAGCTGTGAGCTCCTCACAGCCTCACTTTCAACACTGGGCTGGAGAGCCCAACATGCTGCCTGGCACACAGTAGGTGCCGTTGAAGAGGTTACTTAAGGGTCCTTACTAGCCTTCCGCCCTATAGCCTTGCCCCAACTTGGGTCACCCTCTTTCCAAGCCCTGCTACCAGTATTCTCTTGGAAAGAAATTTGCCAGAACCAAGCCACTGGTCAGCGAGTGTCACCTCCCCGGACTAGGAGCCCTGTACTGCAACGACAGCGCCTGGCCACCAGGGGGCGCAGTCTCTTAAGGTTTCCACACCAGCCGGAGTCGTTCCCACTCCTCAGGGGCCTGGAGGGCTGGAGACCGTACCGCTCACCGGGTGAGGTCCACCCCGTCAGCCAGAGATCTTGGGGCCGTTCTCCTAGAACGCTGTGGAGGAGCACAATTATAACCAAGACTGTAATCTCACAATGGTTAGAAAGAAGCACTTTTCAGGTCTGACCTGCTTCTCCCACTTTGCAGTGTCGTCCTCACAGACTATGGTGACCCACTGCTACCCATGCTTACCCCACCAGACTTCAGGATTCCCTGTTCTGTCACCCTCCTCTTCCCAGACAGAGAAGTCCAGACCATCAGAGCCAGAAGGTCCTCAAGTTGATCTGAGTGTCTCTCACCCCATTTAACAGATGGGAAAGCTTAGGTCCACAGAAAAGACCCCAGGAGTACACAGTGGGGAGGTAGCTGGGCCAAGACGAAAACCTGGGTTCTCGTTTTCAACTTGTGCCATCTCATGCATGAGCTATTTTACTCTTGTTCTAGGGGAAGGAAAAAAGAAGGAAGATTTTCGAGGCCTTCTTATGCCGTTCAGATCTTTGGCCTTACTCAGTACCTGCATTATTTCATTGAATCCTCTACCAACCCCTTAGATAAGAAGTTGTTATCTCCAATTATGGATGAGGAAAGTGAGGTCACACGAGGTTGCCCAAAGTTTCACAGCTAAGAAATAGCAGCGCTGATATTTGTCCCTGGGGCTGTCTGATTCCCACATTCTTTCTGCTCCGTTAGGTAGAATCATATAAAATTGCCATTCCCATAGGTCAAAGTTTTTAAAATATCTGCTATTATACGCTTAAGCTTAATACTGTGCAAAGAGACTCTCTTATCCTGAAGGAAGGGGTCATTAGTTGGAATATTCTGGTGGCAGCGGGGAATGGGAGAAAGATTTCTTTGGGAGCAAAACACGCTAAGGAGATGACTGTTGCTGGAGAGATTGTCTCCTGCAACCCCAAAGCCCAGATCAGGATTCTGGAATGGCCAGTTGGCTCTATAGGCCCCAGTTCAAGGACCTCTGACCACAGAAGGGTCATGCATCTTGGGCAGGAGGAAAATTGAGGAGGGTCTTGAGGGGAGATATGGTCTCTCTGGCTATGTCAGGGAGACCCCTTGGAAGAGAGAAAAACCCACATGATATAAATTTAGGATGTCACATAATGTCACAGAATATCGTGGCTAGAATGCCATAGAGTGCTGTTGAATGTCAAGGAATGTCGTAAAATGCTCTGGAATGTCAGAGAATGTCACAGGATATCGTGAATTCTTGTAAATGTCATAAATTGTTGTAAATGTCAAAAGATGTCATAGAATGCTGTAGATGGTTGTAAATGTCATCGGATGTCAAGGACTGCCTTCCAATGTCATCTTAGAATGCTGTAGATGGCTGTAAATGTCATGGAATGACTTAGAACGTCATCCTAGATCTCCTAGACTGTGGTAGGCTGTTACAGAATGTCAGCATCAGAGAATGTCAGCATCACAGAATGTCATGGAAAGTTCCAGTCAGTTGGAAAAGACTTTGGGTTCCAGGTTCACCTGCTCATTTTGCAGATGGTAAAACTGAAGCCCAGAGAAGAGAAGGGGTTTGTCTAATGAAGCTCACCCAGATAGTCACTAGCAGATGCAGACTTAACATCTGGGTCTCTGGACTCCCAGCCCAAGCAGCTTCCCTTGGCTGAGGCTCCTGGGGACTGATTAACCCTGTGATGGAAACAGTGGTGTCCAGTGGGTGTTCAGCAAATCTCCCAATTCTGGCTGGCCCTAGCCCTATGTCAGGATGGGGAATTAACTCCACTAGTGGGACTTTCTGGTCTGGAAAGCAAAATAATGAGGTCTCTACACTGAAATCAACAACATTCCCTCTCTGCAGCAGAGAGAGGGTGGTGTGTTGGGGGAGCTCTCAGAGACCTCTCCCAGGCCCTGGGCCCAAAAAGGAGCCCCCAGGCTGTCCTGGGAGCTGCTCCCTGACAGCCAAGGACTCAGAGGTGCCCAACTTTGTAGACAACTCTTGGCAGAGGCTCTGGGACCCAGGAGGCTGCGTGTGTGTCTCAGAGGTGGGAGAGCAAGGAAGGGACCCTGGGAGGGTCTTTCCAGCCAGATGTCAGGCTGGTAGGAAGGACATCACTTTGGCTAAACTGATTGCCCTGAGTGGAATAGAAGTTATCAATGTGAATCCAAAAAGTCATTCTACTGTCTCGGCAGGCTGATGGGTGAGGGGTCATGGAGGTGGGTGCGAGATGGCAAGATGAAAGTGTCTTCAGGAGGGGGTCTTCCCTGGTCTCTGCATCCAACAGGAGACTCCACCCATGATAAGACACACTCTGCTTCCCTCCTTTTGTCCCCAAGCCCCAAGTATCTCCCTCTCCTTCTCCCCCACTCTCTCCTTCCCTCTTGTAAAGATCCCCACCCAGAAATAGCTTGCGCCCCTCCAGGCTCCTGTGTGGGCCCCTTGATCCTACGAACCACCCTGCAGTTTCTCTGATCCACACAAATGGACAGAGCCCTGAAGCTCTCTGCCCTCAAAGGGGAAGTGAATCAGGGAGACTCCAGGGATCTGCCTCCACCCTCACCGATGCAGAATCCCCTTCCCCTGGCTGCTGGTCTAGGGACCTTTCCAGGCCCAGAGCCAAGCCAGGGTGCCCCCAGCCCTGAGGGGAGAGTTGGTAGGAGCACTGAGCCAGCTTGCCAGGGAATGTCCCTGTGGCAGACACTGGAGCTGGTCCAGGCTGACCACAGCCTCATCTCAGCTGAGCTGGGGAAACTTTGCCTCGCGGGGCTAGGCTGGCAGTGACTCAGAGCCTTAGGCACCCGACCTCTTAGCAAAGCCTTCCCTTCTCTCTAAGGGTTTGCTCCCTGCAGCTGTAAAAATAACAAGGTCCCAGCAGAGTCTGGTGGCAGAGCTGAGTTCAGGAAGGGGCACAAAGAATGTACAGGAGGAAGAGGGTGCGGAGGGGCTCAGGCAGGGAAGGCCATGGTACTGGGGGATCCGAGGGTGATCAAAGGCGATACAGGACCACAGGGGGAGCTGTGGGGTTGGCCCCACTCTCGTCCATACTAATGAAACTTTCTAGTGGTGCATACACGTGTGTTGCCTGAGACTGTACATTTGCATGTGGACACGTTTACCCAAGTGTGTGTCCTCACTCCTGCGGGGTTCTGTGTATGTACGCACCAGTGGGTGTCTGCAAGTCATTTTTCACATTGGCGTGTATGTGTGTGTAAACCTGGGTGCATTTCCATGTGGGTGGGTGTGACTGTGCACTTGTGTGTATCTTAATATAAAGATGCTGGTCTCAGCATCAGCTGTTGAGAGGATTTCATTTAAAAGACAGTGGAGAGCAGTGTTGAAGAGCTCTACCCTGGACTCAGGAAGGCCTGGGTTCAAATTCTACCGGTGGCACCTCGGGCAGGTGATTTAGTGTCTGTGAACTTTAGTTTTCCATCTGTAAAATGGGGACAATACTAGTAGCACCCTCATAGGGTTACCGTGGAGTTCTAGGGAAACAGTGAATGTAAAAGGGCTTTGTGAACTCTAAAAGGCTGACAGGGTGTGGGAAAAGACAGGTGATACGGGCTTGTGGTGAGTCCTGAGGATAAATATGGTAATACTATTCAAATCGCATGTGAGACTCATATCAGGAATAAGAGAATAATAGAAGGAAGTGCCAGGCCCTAATGTGCCCGGTCTCTGGTGTACATGTTGGGGACAGTATTTATTAACGTGCCAGTGTTAAGTGCATTACATCCCCTGCCCGGGCCCTCTGTCCACCATTTGCCAACCTGGTTCCCCGATCTTGAGTCATGAAGAGTCAGAAGAATGGGTATAGGAGCCGGGAACAGAGAGAAGGAAGGAGAGGCAAGAGGCTGAGATGATGTACATGATAAAGGACTGGGAGGAAGGGAAAAGGAGAGGGAAACTGGAGGAGGCATCGTGGGGACTGGGTGTGGAAGAGGCAGTGTGAGAGCCTGGGGAGAACAGAGGGGTTGCTGAGAAGTTGCAGCGTGAGCTCTAGCCTCGATCCCGTTTAATGTTCTTGAAATTCAGGTACAGGCTGGAATTCTTAATATCCTATTGGATGGCTGTTTCTTGTGTCTTTGAATGTGATTCTGGGCTGAGATTGGAACATTTGGGGCCACCACCTATAGTCTAATCAGCTATGTCCAAGTCTGCCTCTGGTGGGAGAAAAGTTTGGGGAGAAGGGGATCACTGTGAGCTAAGCAGATCCCTCCAAAGGTGTCTTCCAACGAGGGCCACTCCCAACCCTTGGTGCCAGAGCAGCCTCCCTGGGCAGGTGCTTCTCTGTCTCCCCAGGGAAACAGATGGAAAGGCTGCTTGGAAGTCCCAAGTGGCCCTTGGAACCCTGGGGGGCAGGACCACTTGGGACTCCCAACCTCAAGCCAGGCATGCTTCATCTGCATACGGTCTCTGCCTCAAAGAGCTTATATTCTAGTAGCAGAGACAGAAACCACAACTCCGTAAGACATGGCAGGAGTAACAATAAAGGCGTTACAAGGCTGGGTGGAGGGGAAAGTGTTGGCCAATTCACCCAGGAAAAGAAAGGGAGCCACAGAGGTGGTGAACTTCACCTTGAGTCTTGAGGTCTGAGCCAGAGAGCGCCAAGAGGACATGGAGGGGAAATGTGCTCTGGGGAGGCTGGAACAGGCTGTGCAGAGGGAGGGGTGTGAGGAGTCTGGCACGTAAGGGAAAATGCGGGGGGATGAAGCGTGGGACATGAGAGGGAGGGTCCAGATCAGGAGGGGCTGGGGGAGGGGAGGATTTGAGGAAAGAACATCAGAGGCCAGATCAGGGAGCACTTGAATTCCAGGGTAAAGGGAGAGGATTGTATCTTGAAGCAATGAGGAGCCTTGGAGAGATGTGGAAGGTTTTAATCAGGGAATAATGGAATCAAGATGGCATTTTAGAAAGATTACTCAGCCTGCTGGGCGGGACACAGGAGAGGAGATGGGAGGCAGGAAGGCTGTCAGTGATGAAATAATAGCGAACATCCATTGATTTATGTGTGTTATTTCACCTTTCCTTTTCCACAACTCAAGGTAAGATCAATATCCTGGTTTTATAGATGAAGAAACCGGGACTAGAGAGATGAAGTGAATTTCCCAAGGTCACACAGCTTGCAACCCAGACACGTCTGATGCCACAGCTCTCGTTCTCAGTCTCTGAGCCTGGGGTGAAGTGCATGGGCTCTGGGTCCAGGCTGCCTGGGTTCTAGTCTTCACTAGAACATGTGACTCTGACATCATGCTGGCAACTGACGGAGCTCTGGGCTTCAGTCTCCTCATCTGTAAAGTGAGGTTAGTAATAGCGTCCACCTCACGGGGGCTTGAGAATCAAGTGAGCTGATGCATGTAAAGGGCTCGGCACAGAGCCTGGCAGGCAGTGATCACGCACTGTGTCATGTGCTGTCCATCACAGAGCCACAGCCATGAGCTATTCAGCCTGGGCAGGCAAAGCGGCTCTGGGCAGGAGAGAAGGGGAAGGACTTGAGAGATGTAGGGGGTGGAGTGGGTGGGACATGGCGGGAGGGCAAGGAGGGAGGAATGGAGGATGTGTTTCGACTATCTTGGGGGGCTCTGGGCAGTTGGCAGGGCTCTTCACTCATTTGGGGGACTGGAGGATGAGCTCGACGTGGGGATACTGCATCTCCAGCTCCTGTGAGAATCCTGCACCCACCCACCAGTCCCCACCTGCCTCTGCAGCCTCGGAGAAGACCCATGAGCTTCCTCCTGGCCCTGACCCTCACTCAGACGATGACCTATTCTGAGCTGAGTCTCCCAGGAGAGCCCCATGTCCTTGGCAGAGTCTAGGGACAGACCTGGTCTCACCAAGGTCAGCCAGAGGCTGTCTCCTCGCCAGATCTGGGGTCCCCCATCCAGCCTCAGAGACACTCCCAGCCCCCTGCTGGACTCCCAGCAGCAATCCATGCTGAGTGGGCCTGGCGGCCCTGCAGGGCAGGTGCACTTAGAGGCCTGGGATCTTTTCCTTGTGTGATTCCAGTGTTCTCCCTGAGTCAACATGAATACCACTACCAGAAAAGTAAGAGCTTCTTTAAAAATGTAAGATTTCCTCCTAATATGTCATTTGGGGAGTGTTTAGGATGCCAAGACCTTTTCAGTGTTTTAGAAAGAATAGATATGTTTGTGAAAAAGCCTGGCCGCACATGTTTCTTTCTTCTGAGCCTTCTACTATAAATGCCATTACAAAAATTTTAAAAGAAAAAAATCAGGCAAAATGTACCAAATAAGAGTCCCTGTGGGTGGGGTTGTGTAAATTAGGGATGAAGGACCCACTTTTGAATTTGGACAGCCCCAGTTGTGAATTCCTGCTAGGTCTTTCTACATCTTGAACAACAGGCAAGTTATTTTCATCTGTTGGAGCCTCAGTTTCTTTATCCTCTAAATGGGCATGGGAATTCTGCAGTATTTTCTGAACCCAACAACCGATTCTCCAGTTCTCCAGACACCCACTGGTGTCCAATAATTCAACTCAATTCTTTTTAAAAAATATTTATTTATTTATTTGTTTGCATGGGGTCTTAAGTGCAGTAGGTGGGCTCCTTAATTGTGGCTCACAGGCTCCTTAGTTGCGGCAGGCAGGCTCCTTAGTTGTGGCATGAGAACTCTTAGTTGTGGCATGCATGTGGGATCTACTTCCTGGACCAGGGATCAAACCCGGGCCGCCTGCATTGGAAGCGTGGAGTCTTAACCACTTTGCCACCAGGGAAGTCCCAATTCAACTCAGTTCTGACACTACCTACCTGGAATTAGCATCAGGTTCCAAAAGTTGTAGGTCTGACAAGACTGCCCCCACCTCCAATGCCAGATGCATCTGTATTTCTGACCGACTGGCTGTAAATTGGTGGTCTCACGACCCCTATTTCAGTTCAATAATTTGCTAGAACAGCTCACAGAACTCAGGAGAATACTTTACTTGCATTTTCTGGTTTACTTGCATTTTCTGGTTTACTTGCATTTTCTGGTTTATCATAAAGGCTATAACCCCAGAACAGCCAAATGAAAGAGATGCATAAGGGTATGGGGATGGGGGTAGCTTCCATGCTCTCTCCAGGACCCTCCCAGCACCCTGATGCTCCTGACAAGTGTAGACAAGAGGAATAAAGAAGCCAACGCCAGAGGGTGAGGCCCAGAGTGAGGGCTCGAGAAATGCGGGCCTCTGTGAAATGCTGTGCCTGGTGGAACCACAGAGTCAGCAGAGGGAAGGGCAGGAGGGCTGGGCCGGTCGGGGACAGGTGGCATGGGGTTGGCCTGGTGTCCGGTATGTGCCTTATTCTCTTCTTTCCCCCGAAAATTAAATCATCTTTAAATAAAAGTAGTCTTTCCTTGGAAACAAAAAGATTCACTGGACAAGGTTCAGATTGTACAGAAACATGAAAGAAAACAAAAGTCAGAAAAAGCTCATGTCTAGATATTAACTAATAACAATATTTTGGTATATTTTCATCCATAATCATTTCTTTCACTGTATTTATCTATCTATCCATCTGTCATCTGTCTATTCATCTGTCTTATCTACCAGCCTACCTATCTATCCATCTACCATTTATCCACCCATCCATCCATCCATCCATCCATCCATCTACCAACAAAAAGGCATCACTCGATAAGTTCAATCTGCTTTTTCACGTTATGTGTGAGCATTTCCCATGTTATCTAACATTCTCCTATAACACCTTTCCCTATTTTTAGGGAAACATAGCTTCTTTTGTAAAAACCTTTTTATTATAAGATAAAATAGAGAGATAGAAGCTGCACAGCACAATGTATAGCTTAATGAAATAATAAACAGACACCCTTGTGGCCACCACCTGGTCCAAGAAAGAGAACTTAGCCAGCTTCCCAAATGTCTCCCGGTGCCCTGCCCAGTCACAACTGCTTCCTTCCCTGCAAAAGAGCCACTACCCTGATTTTTATGTCAGTTACTCCTTTTCATTTCTTTGTAGTTTTATCACTCTAGTGGATACACTTAGACACTATAGTTTAGTTGGACATTTAAAAAAATTCAATATGCCTGAATTCTTTTAATCTACAGCTTCCCCCTTCATCTTGTTCTTTTCCTTAAAATCTGTGTGTTGAGGAAAGCTGCCCATTTGGCCTGTAGTGTTTTCACAGTCTGGATTTTGTTCAGTACAATTCACCACGTCCTCTGTCTGCTGTACCTCCTGCAAACTGTCTTCATTTTTAATGGTTGTGCCATGATTTGTAATCAATGCCTTTGGATTGCCCAGCTTATTTATTTATTTATTTATTTTTGCGGTACGCGGGCCTCTCACTATTGTGGCCTCTCCTGTTGCGGAGCACAGGCTCCGGATGCGCAGGCTTAGTGGCCATGGTTCAGATTGTACAGAAACATGAAAGAAAACAAAAACATGAGCCTAGCCGCTCCGCGGCATGTGGGATCTTCCCGGACCGGGACACGAACCCGTGTCCCCTGCATCAGCAGGCAGACTCTCAACCACTGTGCCACCAGGGAAGCCCTAGGCAGACTTCTTAATTGCAGCATGCAGACTCTTAGTTGTGGCATGCATACGGGATTCCCCGACCAGGGATCGAACCAGGGCCCCCCTGCATTGGGAGCACAGAGTCTTACCCACTGGACAACCAGGGAAGTCCCTTTCTAGTGATTTTTTTTTTTAAGGATATTTATTTATGGCTGAGTTGGGTCTTCGTTGCCGCGTGCAGGCTTTCTCTAGTTGTGGCAAGCAGAGGCTACTCTTCCTTGCAGTGCTTGGGCTTCTCATTGCGGTGGCTTCTCTTGTTGTGGCACATGGGCTTCAGTAGTTGTGGCACGTGGGCTCAGTAGTTGTGGCGCATGGGCTTAGTTGCTCCGCGGCATGTGGGATCTTCCCAGACCAGGGATTGAACACATGTTCCCTGCATTGGCAGGTGGATTCTTAACCACTGCTCCACCAGGGAAGTCCCCCTTTTTTGTGATTTTTATATTTACTCAGTAGTTGTCACGTGGGCTCAGTAGTTGTGGCGCATGGGCTTAGTTGCTCCGCGGCATGTGGGATCTTCCCCGACCAGGGATTGAACACATGTTCCCTGCATTGGCAGGTGGATTCTTAACCACTGCTCCACCAGGGAAGTCCCCCTTTTTTGTGATTTTTATATTTACTTTCTTCATTTCAGTTTTCAACTAGGTTTGTTGTTTTTTTTAAGTCCCTTTGACAAAAAAGAGTTATTATTTTTAAACCTAAAAGAGCTCATTTGATCAGTAAAACTCTCTAAAAAGTCAGTGGAAAAGTAGACCAAAGACCTAAAAGATAAATCACATTAAAATAAAGGCAAATGGCCAGTAAAAAGTGAAAATGTGGCCTTCCTTTTTAGTGAGCAAAAAAAAAGCAAATTAAAATGACAAAATACCTTTCTAACTTCAATAAAATAAATTTTAAAAAAAGACAAAATATCGTCTTTTGTCTATCAAATTGGCAAGGATTTTAAGATATTAAAAATGCCTAGACAGGGCTTCCCTGGTGGCGCAGTGGTTGAGCGTCCGCCTGCCGATGCAGGGAACACGGGGTCGTTCCCCGGTCCGGGAGGATCCCACATGCCGCAGAGTGGCTGGGCCCGTGAGCCATGGCTGCTGGGCCTGCGGGTCCGGGGCCTGCGGGTCCGGAGCCTGTGCTCCACAACGGGAGAGGCCACAACACTGAGAGGTCTGCGTACCGCAAAAAAACAAACGAACAAACAAAAAAACCAAAAATGCCTAGACAGGGACTTCCCTGGTGGCACAGTGGTTAAGAATCCGCCTGCAGGGGTTTCCCTGGTGGCGCAGTGGTTGACAGTCCGCCTGCCAAGGCAGGGGACGCGGGTTCGTGCCCCAGTCCGGGAGGATCCCACATGCCGCAGAGCGGCTGGGCCCGTGGGCCATGGCCGCTGGGCCTGAGCGTCCGGAGCCTGTGCTCCGCGACGGGAGAGGCCTCGGCGGTGAGAGGCCCGCGTACCGCAAAAACAAACAAACAAACAAACAAAAGAATCCGCCTGCCAATGCAGGGAACACGGGTTTGAGTCCTGGTCTGGGAAGATCCCACATGCCGTGGAGCAACTGTGCGCCACAACTACTGAGCCTGCGCTCTGGAGAGCCCACAAGCCACAACTACTGAGCCCACATGCCACAACTACTGAAGTTTGCAAGCCTAGAGCCCGTGCTCCACAACAAGAGAAGCCACTGCAATAAGAAGCCCGTGCACCACAACGAAGACCCAACGCAGCCAAAAACTAAAAATAAATTAATTAATTTTTAAAAAAATGCCTAGACAGTGTGACAGGCTGCCATTTATTCCCTCAAAAACATCCTTTCTTTCTTCCATCACAGCAGAGTTGTAGGTGGGCACATGCACACCCACCTAGAGACTATATTTCCATGCTCCTTTGCAACTAGGTATGGCCATGTGATTAAATTCTTGTCAAAGGAACTGCTAGAAGTGATGCGTTTAATTTTAGTTTCACTTGTACTAGTCAGGGTCCCAGCAGGAAAGAGACGGCATCCTCAAATTGGGTAAACTGGGGAGAGCTAAACATACGGACAATTTATGAAGGTATGGGCAGTGTGTAATAAAGAACTTTGCTGGCCTTTATCTCTGGTTCCCGGAAGGTAACCACCAAATCCTCCTCATTTCCTGAGTGATAGGAGTATCTTTGTTATTCGTGATGGGCTCCTCAGACCACATATGATAGTTTATGCTAGTAAGGTGACTTGTGGTGGGCTCTTAGAAAGTTTATGCTAATGGGATGACTCATGATGGAGGCTGACCATGCCAGAAAGTCCAACCATGGGATTAGAGGGTTGAGGCTTTCAGCCTCATGATAAAAAAGTATCCATGAAGAAATAAGTATCAATTAGCCAGCAAGAGTCTGTCCACTTGAATTTAATCAATGTCCATATAATTATTTCTAACTCCCCTTTCCCACTGCTTCAACTTGGGTCTGATTTCCTGTCTCTAAGACCTGCCCCATCTTCACTCTGTCCCAGGTGTGATACCTAGTTTGATATTATTGGATTCCCATCCCCTACCTACACTTTCGCTCATGATTTACAGGATGCTCTAATGTTCATCACAGCTTCTCTGATTCTGACTCCCACAATTGCCTGGGTTCTGGTCTTGTTAGATCCTACCTCATAACAAATTCTAACACTTCCCTTTCAGAATTATTTACTTTCAAACTATTCTTTTCTCATCCCTTAGCATAGTCTGGGTCCTGTTTATTTACAAGGTGCATCTCTGGTAGCGTTGGGAAATTTGGTCCTAATGAACAATGGTGGCAGCGTGAGAAGTGGCAGGATCCATCGCAAGGAAATTCAGACCAAGTTTCAGCACCAAGGAGAGCTCTGAGGGAACAGGATGATCTCGTACTGACAAAAGTTTTTTATCTTGGGAAGCTCATGAATACCTCTATAGGTCACATCTACAGGAAAGAATTGTATATCACTGGGGTGTCAAAGGGTTTCACCTTTCATGCTAAGTATAATGGACTGGTAGTGTCTGCCCAAAGTGTCCTATTGGAGAGAACTGTAAAACCTTGTATAGTTTCAACAGGAAATTGTTCTAAGATTGATTAATGATGTCTGCCACAGGTGGAAAATGAGTAAGTCACAGAACGTTTGTTACTCGTTTGTTATTCTTTAGTCTAGCTCTTAAGGTACATATAGAAATTTTATATATGTTTTGCTCTATCTGTCTATATTTTCCTTTTAGGTACTGTTTGCTTTTTACTTTATTTTATTTTTTTGTAATGGAGGTTTTCCTGCCATGAGATTATGAAAATATTCTTTTACTATTTTTTCCTAAAACTTTTATAGTTTTTTTATTTTCATTTTTGGCTGCGTTGGGTCTTTGTTGCTGCACGCGGGCTTCCTCTAGTTGCGTCCAGCAGGGGTTATTCTTCATTGCAGTGCCCAGGCTTCTCATTGCAGTGGCTTCTCTTGTTGTGGAACACCGGCTCTAGATGTGCGGGCTTCATTAGTTGTGGCACGTGGGCTCAGTAGTTGTGGCTCGTGGGCTCTAGAGCACAGGCTCAGTAGTTGTGGTGCATGGGCTTAGTTGCCCAGCAGCATGTGGGATCTTCCTGGACCAGGGATTGAACCCATGTCCCCTGCGTTGGCAGGTGGATTCTTAACCACTGCACCACCAGGGAAGTGCCTATAGTTATTATTTTTAATCCCATATGTTTTGGTGATCCACTGATATCTTCCCTCATCAATACCACAAAGCTTTCATAGATATAACTTTGCATTTGGATAGATTATAGTGGTCTCTCTTTTTTTTTTTTTTTTTTTGCAGTACGTGGACCTCTCACTGTTGTGCCCTCTCCCGTTGCGGAGCAGAGGCTCTGGACACGCAGGCTCAGCGGCCATGGCTCATGGGCCTAGCCGCTCCGTGGCATGTGGGATCTTCCTGGACCGGGGCACAAACCCACGTCCCCTGCATCGGCAGGCGGACTCTCAACACCTGCGCCACCAGGGAAGCACCGTGAAGTCTCTTTAAAAAGTCTCTTTTTATGGTTTCTTGTACATATTGCCTCCTCCAATAAACTTTAGAATCAGCTTGAAAATTTCCATTAGAATTTTAATTGGGATTGCATTGAATTTATAAATTAATCTGGGGAGAACAGAATTTTTGTGGTTTAAAAGTCTTCTCCTTCAGGAACACTGTATATCTTTCTTTAAGTATTCTTTTACTTACATCAATAAAGTTGTGCACTTTTCTTTATGAGGCTAGACACCTTTCTTATTAAGTCTATTCCTGAGTACTCTACACTTTTTGATACTATTGTGAGTGAGATTTTCTGTGTAAAATGTTATAATTGGTTAGTACTAATGGTTTGGAAAGTCATTGATTTTTGTATGTTGTTCTAATATCCAGACTCTTTACTAAATTCTCCTACTAGTTTATAACAGCTTTTCATCATTTTCCCTCTTGGATTTTCTACACTTATTGCCTTCAAACAGTGATAGTTGGTCTTTGCTTTTCAATATTAATACCAAATCATCAATCTATCTTATATTTTATGTCTTTAAAGGTGAGTTTCAGGCATCAGTACACCTCATCCTTAAGCACTTTAGCATGCATATTTTTAATTAGTATTCAATATTTATGATTCTTTTTTCTTTTGAATATTATACTGTTTCATGCATAGTGTAAGGATCATACAACAGTACGTTTCTAATTTCTCTCTCCCATCCATTGTGCTATTTAGTCATACATTTTATTTTTTATATGCTATAAACACGCAATACATTGAGTTTCGTATTTAACTTATGCTATTTTCTTTGTTCTTTATTTATTAGTGTAGATCCAAGCTCTTGTCTGGTATTTTATTCCTTCTACCTAAAAAAATCTTCCAACATGTCTTTAGTGTGGATCTGCTGATTGTGAATTTTCTCAGTTTTTGTTCATCTAAAAATTTTTAATTTCTCCTACATTTTTGTTTGTTTGTTTGTTTGTTTTGCAGTATGTGGGCCTCTCACTGCTGTGGCCTCTCCTGCTGTGGAGCAACAGGCTCTGGACGCACAGGCTCAGTGGCCATGGCCCATGGGCCCCGCCGCTCCGTGGCATATGGGATCTTCCCAGACCAGGGCACGGACCCGTATCCCCTGCATCGGCAGGCGGACTCTCAACCACTGCACCACCAGGGAAACCCTCTCCTAAATTTTTGAAAGATATTCTCATTAAGTAGATAATTCTTGGTTGACATTTTTTTTTTCTTTTAAAACTTTATTGATGTCATTCTAAGGGCTTTTGCTTATGTAGTTTCTGTGAGAAGTCTGCTATAATTCCCATCTTTGTTCCTCTGTATACAATGTGCCTTTTATCTCTGGCACCTATAAGATTTAAGATTTTTTTTATCTTTAATTTTTAGCAGTTTGAATATGTTGTAACTCTCTCTTAAAAAAAAAAGTATCCTCCTTGGTGTGCTCTGAGCTTCTTGGATCTGTGATTTGGTGTCTTTCATTAATTTTGGGAAATTCTCAGTTATTATCTCTTCAAATATTTCTTCTGACCTGATTTTTCTCTCTTTTCTACTTCTGGAATTCCAGTTACATGTATATTAGACCATTTGATATTGTACCACAGCTGCAGGTCCTTTTACCATTTTCTGAAGGATGCAAGCATCTTACAGCAATTTAACCCCATTTATCACTTCCAAACCTTTGTAGTATTGTTGTCATATGTTTTACTTTAATATATTTTATAAGCTCCACAACACATTTGTATCATTGCTGTTATAAACAGGTTTTATCCTTATATTTATCCATTTTCTTCATTCTCCATTTGTTCCTGCAGTTCCATATGCCCATCTGGGCTCATTTTCCTAATCTGAAAACGCTTTCTGTAGTTGAAATTTTTTCTTTAGTATTTCTTATAGCACCAATGTGCTGAAAATGAATTTTTCAACCTATATTTATATGAAATATCATTATCTCACTTTCAGTTTTGAAGGCAATTTCTGTTGTGTATAACGTTCTATGTTGCCAGACTTTTTCTTTCTACACTTTAAGGATTTCATTCCACTGTCTCTGGCTTCTGTGGTTTCCATTGAAAAGTCAGCTGTAAATCTTACTGTCATTCTTTGAAGATAATGTGGTAACGTGTCTCTTTCTCTTCAGTGTCTCTTTTCCCTTTTAAGATGATCTTTCTTTTTTGTTTTCAATATTTTGCCTATAATGCCCTCAGATGTGGTTTTTCTTGGTTTTATATGTTTGCAGTTTGCTGAACTTCCTGTATTTTGGTGTTACTGCCTTTCTAGCTTTGAAAAATTCTCAGGTATTATCTCTCCAAAATACCTTTTCTGCCATATTACCACTCTTCCCTGCTTTGTGAACAACAATTACACAATTATAACAGAGAAAAGAGAGGAAGACTCCCTGTTCTTGTTGTATCCCATAGCTCTTTGTCACTTTTCTATATATTGCCATCTTTGCCTCTTTCCATGCTGCTGACTTATCTGAATATTTTCTTCTGACATATTTTCCACTTCACTAATTACCTGTTCATCTGTGTCTAAACTGCTGTTAAGCCCATTTAATGAGTTCTAATTTTCGTTTTCATAATTTTGTTTTAGAATGCTTATTTGATTGTTTTTATAAATTTCAAATATCTTGAAATTCTCCATCTTATCATTCATTTTGTCCTTCTTTTCCATGACTCAATTTAACATATTACTCATAGTTATTAAGTCCTTGTCTGAAAATTCCAATATTTCATTTATCTGAGTGTTTGCTTCTATTTTAAAAAATTGATTATTGGTCACATTTCCATGCCCTTATACATGTTTAGCAATTTTTTAAAAATATGCCACACATTGTATATAAAAGAATCATAGAGACTCCAGATGAAGGTTTTCCCAATCCTCTGTTAGGCAGATAGAATGGGGGAACTGATCACTTCAATACAATGAGGGATTGAGCTGGGTCAGGGCTGAGTTGCACTTTTAGTAAGTCTCAGCCTACCTCTGATTTTTCCAAACCCCTGGGGGCTTTTGATTAAGAGACTGGAATGTCTTTGACTCCTCAGCTCTAAATGACTATGAGAGGTTCAGTTTTTCTCTTTGGAGTTTTGAGCCTCTTGATGATGAGAGCACCAGTGTTTGTGGCAGTCTCCTCCTTCTAGTGCAATAAAGCACTGTTAAAGCACAGATTTCACTCCACTTTTTAGAAGTTTTGGGCTCAGCCACTCATCCTCCTACATAACCCAGAACTCAAAAAATGTTCTGTGGGCACATTGCATTGTGTACTCCTATAGATTCCACACATTCCACTGGCTCTACAAGATCATCAAAAGTATTGTTCTCTTCTCTTTCCTTACATAGATCCTCAGCCTGAGCTAAATAAGATCCTCAGGTCCAGCTTAGAATTGGAAAATTCTCTTGAGGCTGATCACCAACTCGTCTGGGAAGGGCTCTTACTCCTCTGGATTTTAGTTCATCTAGTCCTCATGACCATAGTTCTGTGATATTTTTAATAATACGATTTTGCAATTTATCTCTTTTATTCCTAGTTAATGTAGTGAGAGGCCTGGCCTGCCATAGCCTACTACATCCTACTCAGAAAGAGAAATCTCCTTCTCTTAAATGTTTAACATATATTTAAACTTACATTTTTCTATATGTGTTAGGGTTCCTCAGTATCTACACTCTCTCCTTGAACAAGTTAAGAACACTTTCACTTCCCATCCCCACCCCTGAATACACCCCACATTGAGATCATCTGGGGTTTTAGTTCCGTGGTTGTTGCCATTGCCACTGCTGCTGTTTTATTATCTATTAAAAATTAGACTTAGCCACAAAGTTTTACGATTCTTTTTTATTTTTTTATTTTGTTTTATTTTAAAAACTTTTTATTTTATTGACATATAGTTGTGTTAGTTTCAAATATACAGCAAGGTGATTCAGTTATACCTATATATACATTACTTTTTTCATATTCTTTTCCATTATGGTGTATCACAAGATATTGAATAAAGTTCCCTGTGCTAAACAGTAAGACCTTGTTGTTTGTCCATTCTTTTTTTTTTTTTTTGGAATTTTTAAATTTTATTTATTTTTTTATACAGCAGGTTCTTATTGGTCATCAATTTTATACATATCAGTGTATACATGTCAATCCCAATCTCCCAATTCATCACACTGCCACCCCACCCCCCTACCGCTTTCCCCACTTGGTGTCCATACGTTTGTTCTCTACATCTGTGTCTCAATTTCTGCCCTGCAAACCAGTTCATCTGTACCATTTTTCTAGGTTCCACATATATGTGTTAATATAGGATATTTGTTTTTCTCTTTCTGACTTATTTCACTCTGTATGATATTCTCTAGATCCATCCACGCCTCAACAAATGATCCAATTGCGTTCCTTTTCATGGCTGAGTAATATTCCATTGTATTTATGTACCACATCTTCTTTATCCATTCATCTGTCAATAGGCATTTAGGTTGCTTCCATGACCTGGCTATTGTAACTAGTGCTGCAATGAATGTTGGGGTGCATGTGTCTTTTTGAATTATGTTCTTTGCTGGGTGTATGCCCAGTAGTGGGGTTTCTGGGTCATATGGTAATTCTATTTGTAGTTGTTTTTTGTTTTTTTGCTTTTTTTTGCGGTACGAGGGCCTCTCACTGTTGTGGCCTCTCCCGTTGTGGAGCACAGGCTCCAGACGCGCAGAATCAGCGGCCACGGCTCACGGGCCTAGCCGGTCCGCGGCATGTGGGATCTTCCCAGACCAGGGCATGAACCCATGTCCCCTGCATCGACAGGCAGACTCTCAACAACTGCGCCACCAGGGAAGTCCCCTATTTGTAGTTTTTTAAGGAACCTCCATACTGTTCTCCATAGTGGCTGTATCAATTTACATTCCCACCGACAGTGCAAGAAGGTTCCCTTTTCTCCACACCCTCTCCAGTATTTGTTGTTTGTAGATTTTCTGATGGTGCCTCACTGTAGTTTTGATTTGCATTTCTCTAATAATTAGTGATGTTGAGCAGCTTTTCATGTGCTTCTTGGCCATCTGTATGTCTTCTTCAGAGAAATGTCTATTTAGGTCTTCTGCCCATTTGTGGATTGGGTTATTTTTTTTTTTTAGTATTGAGCTGCATGAGCTGTTTATATATTTTGGAGATTAATCCTTTGTCCGTTGATTTGTTTGCAAATATTTTCTCCCATTGTGAGGGTTGTCTTTTCGTCTTGTTTATGGTTTCCTTTGCTGTGCAAAAGTTTGAAGTTTCATTACGTCCCATTTGCTTATTTTTGTCTTTATTTCCACTACTCTAGGAGTTGGATCAAAAATGATCTTGCTGTGATTTACGTCAAACAGTGTTCTTCCTATGTTTTCCTCTAGGAGTTTTATAGTGTCTGGTCTTACATTTAGGTCTCTAATCCATTTTGAGTTTATTTTTGTGTATCGTGTTAGGGAGTGTTCTAATTTCATTCTTTTACATGTAGCTGTCCAGTTTTCCCAGCACCACTTATTGAAGAGACTGTCTTTTCTCCATTGTATATCCTTGCCTCCTTTGTCATAGATTAGTTGACCACAGGAGCGTCACTTTATCTCTGGGCTTTCTATCTTGCTCCATTGATCTTTGTTTCTGTTTTTGTGCCAGTACCATATTGTCTTGATTACTGTAGCTTTGTAGTATAGTCTGAACTCAGGGAGTCTGATTCCTCCAGCTCTGCTTTTTTCCCTCAAGACTGCTTTGGCTATTTGGGGGCTTTTGTGTCTCCATACAAATTTTAAGATTTTTTTTTCTAGTTCTGTAAAAAATGCCGTTTGAAATTTGATAGGGATTGCATTGAATCTGTAGATTGCTTTGGATAGTATATTCATTTTCACAATACTGATTCTTCCAATCCAAGAACATGGTATATCTCTCCATCTGTTGATATCATCTTTCATTTCTTTCATCCGTGTCTTATAGTTTTCTGCATACAGGTCTTTTGTCTCCCTAGGTAGGTTTATTCCTACATATTTTATTCTTTCTGTTGCAATGGTAAATGGGAGTGTTTCCTTAATTTCTCTTTCAGATTTTTCAACATTAGTATATAGGAATGCAAGAGATTTCTGTGCATTAATTTTGTATCCTGCAACTTTACCAAATTCATTGGTTAGCTCTAGTAGTTTTCTGGTGGCATCTTTGGGATTCTCTATGTATAGTATCATGTCATCTGCAAACAGTGACAGTTTTACTTCTTCTTTTCCAATTTGTATTCCTTTTATTTCTTTTTCTTCTCTGATTGCCATGGCTAGGACTTCCAAAACTATGTTGAATACTAGTGGTGAGAGTGGACATCCTTGTCTTATTCCTGATTTTAGAGGAAATGCTTTCAGTTTTTCACCATTGAGAATGATGTTTACTGTGGGTTTGTCATATATGGCCTTTATTATGTTGAGGTAGGATCCCTCTATGCCCACTTTCTGGAGAGTTTTTGTCATAAACGGTGTTGAATTTTGTCAAAAGCTTTTTCTGCATGGGTTGAGACGGTCATATGGTTTTTAGTCTTCAATTTGTTAATATGGTGTATCACATTGATTGATTTGCATATATTGAAGAATCCTTGCATCCCTGAGATAAATCCCACTTGATCATGTTGTACGATCCTTTGAATGTGTTGTTGGATTCTGCTTGCTAGTATTGTGTTGAGGATTTTTGCATCTATATTCATCAGTGATATTGGTCTGTAATTTCCTTTTTTTGTAGTGTCTTTGTCTGGTTTTGGTATCAGGGTGATGGTGGCCTCATAGAATGAGTTTGGGAGTGTTCTTTCCTCTGCAATTTTTTGCAAGAGTTTGAGAAGTATAGGTGTTAGCTCTTCTCTAAATGTTTGATACAATTCACCTGTGAAGCCATCTGGTCCTGGACTTTGGTTTTTTATAAGATTTTTAATCACAGTTTCAATTTCATTACTTGTGATTGGTCTGTTCATATTTTCTATTTCTTCCTGGCTCAGTCTTGGAAGGTTATACCTTTCTAAGAATTTGTCCGTTTCTTCCAGGTTGTCCATTTTATTGGTATAGAGTTGCTTGTAGTAGTCTCTTAGGATGCTTTGTATTTCTGCAGTGTCTGTTGTAACTTCTCCTTTTTCATTTCTAATTTTATTAATTTGAGTCTTCTCCCTCTTTTTCTTGGTGACTTTGACTAATGGTTTATCAATTTTATCTTCTCCAAGAACCAGCTTTTAGTTTTATTGATCTTTGCTATTGTTTTCTTTGTTTCTATTTCATTTATTTCTGCTCTGATCTTTATGATTTCTTTCCTCCTGCTAACTTTGGGTTTTGTTTGTTCTTCTTTCTCTAGTTCCTTTAGGTGTAAGGTTAGATTGTTTATTTGCGAGATTGTTTATTTGCGATTTTTCTTGTTTCTTGAGGTAGCCTTGTATAGCTATAAACTTCCCTCTTAGAACTGCTTTTGCTGCATCCCATAGGTTTTGGGTTGTCGTGTTTTCATTGTCCTTTGTCTCTAGGTATTTTTTGATTTCCTCTTTGATTTCTTCAGTGATCTCTTGGTTAGTAACGTACTGTTTAGCTTCCATGTGTTTGTGTTTTTTACGTTTTTTCCCCTGTAAATCATTTCTAATCTCATAGCGTTGTGGTCAGAAAAAATGCTTGATATGATTTCAATTTTCTTAAATTTACTGAGGCTTGATTTGTGACCCAAGATGTTACCTATCCTAGAGAATGTTCTTTGTGCACTTGAGAAGAAAGTGTAATCTGCTGTTTTTGGATGGAATGTCCTATAAATATCAATTAAATCTCTCTGGTCTATTGTGTCATTTAAAGCTTGTGTTTCCTTATTAATTTTCTGTTTGGAAGATCTGTCCATTGGCGTAAGTGAAGTTTTAAAGTGCCCCACTATTACTGTCTTACTGTCGATTTCCTCTTTTATAGCTGTTAGCAGTTGCCTTATGTACAGAGGTGCTCCTATGTTGGGTGCATATATATTTATAATTGTTATATCTTCTTCTTGGATTGATCCCTTGATCATTATATAGTGTTCTTCCTTGTCTCTTGTAGCATTCTTTATTTTAAAGTCCATTTTATCTTATATGAGTATTGCTACTCCAGCTTTCTTTTGATTTCCATTTGCATGTAATACCTTTTTCCATTCCCTCACTTTCAGTCTTTATGTGTCTCTAGGTCTGAAGTGGGTCTCTTGTAGACAGCATATATATGGGTCTTGTTTTTGTATCCATTCAGAAAGCCTGTGTCTTTTGGTTGTAGCATTTAATCCATTCGCATTTAAGGTAGTTATCAATATGCATGTTCCTATTACCATTTTCTTAATTGTTTTGGGTTTGTTTTTGTAGGTCCTTTTCTTTTCTTGTATTTCCCAATTAGAGAATTCCTTTAGCATTTGTTGTAGAGCTGGTTTGGTGGTGCTGAATTCTCTGAGCTTTTGCTTGTCTGTAAAGCTTTTGATTTCTCCATCAAATCTGAATGAGACCCTTGCTGTGTAGAGTAGTCTTGGTTGTAGGTTCTTCCCTTTCATCACTTTAAGTATATCATGCCACTCCCTTCTGGCTTGTAGAGTTTCTCCTGAGAAATCAGCTGTTAACCTCATGGGAGTTCCTTTGTAAGTTATTTGTCATTTTTCCCTTGCTGCTTTCAATAATTTTTCTTTGTCTTTAAATTTTGCCAATTTGATTACTATTTGTCTCAGTGTGTTTTTCCTTGGGTTTATCCTGTATGGGACTCTCTGTGCTTCCTAGACTTGGGTGGCTATTTCCTTTCCCATGTTAGGGAAGTTTTCAACTATAATCTCTTCAAATATTTTTTCAGGTCCTTTCTCTCTCTCTTCTCCTTCTGGGACCCCTATAATGCAAATGTTGTTGTGTTTAATGTTGTCCCAGAGGTCTCTTAGGCTGTCTTCATTTCTTTTCATTCTTTTTCCTTTATTCTGTTTCACAGCAGTGAATTTCACCATTCTGTCTTCCAGGTCACTTATCAGTTCTTCTGCCTCAGTTATTCTGCTATGATTCCTTCTAGTGTAGTTTTCATTTCATTTATTGTATTGTTCATCTCTGTTTGTTTGTTCTTTAATTCTTCTAGGTCTTTGTTAAACTTCTCTTGCATCTTCTCGATCTTTACCTCCATTCTTTTTCCGAGGTCCTGGATCATCTTCACTATCATTATTCTGAATTCTTTTTCTGGAAGTTTGCCTATCTCCACTTTATTTAGTTGTTTTTCTGGGGTTTTATCTTGTTCCTTCATCTGGTACATAGCCCTCTGCCTTTTCATCTTGTCTATCTTTCTGTGAATGTGGTTTTCATTCCACAGGCTGCAGGACTGTAGTTCTTCTTGCTTCTGCTCTACTATTCTTTTTTAAAATCAGTGTTTCCTGTATCCCATGTCTTTTATGGCCTTGTGTTCATTTTTGTTTTCTTTTATGACAGTGCAATCTTGAGTAGTTCCTTCACAGATTCTGTGAATAATAAATTTTGTTCAGAGCGTCTGTCCCAAACATTTTCATTTTCCTCTCACTCTTGAAGGCTAGTTGGGTTGGGTATAGGATCTTAAGATCAAAACAATTTTCTCCAGAAATTTGAAGCTCTTTTTCCATTCTCTTCCAAAGAGAAATTATTTGCCAATAGGATGAGCAGTTCTCTCTTTCTCTCTTTATCTCTCTAACTTTAGCTTTTAAGACTTTTCTCCATGAAATTTTACCATGGTGTGTCCAAGGGGTGAACCCCCCTCCACCATTTATCTGTTTAGCCCTTGATTGATCCTCTCACCCTGAAGACTCTTGCCTTTCTTTAACGGAAATATTCTCTTATTGATTAATTAATTGTTTTCTTTTCTCCATCTCCTGCTTACGGAACACCTACAAAGTACTGGATGAATCTTGAAACTTCTGTATCTAGTCTCTATGTCACTTAACTATTTTTGTCATTGTCTTTATCTCAGTCATTTTGCACAACAGTCTGAGAGAATCCCTCAGCTTTTTTTTTTTTTTTTTTTTTTTTCGGTTGTGGTGGCCTCTCCCGTTGCGGAGCACAGGCTCTGGACGTGCAGGATCAGTGGCCATGGCTCACGGGCCCAGCCGCTCCATGGCATGTGGGATCTTCCTGGACCGGGGCATGAACCCACGTCCCCTGCATCCGCAGGCGGAGTCTCAACCACTGTGCCACCAAGGAAGCCCCCCTCAGCTTATTTTTAACTCACTGATTTGTTCTTTTCTTTCTTTCCATCTTTCTTTCTTTCTTTCTTTCTCTCTCTCTCTCTCTCTCTCTCTCTCTCTCTCTCTTTCTTTCTTTCTTTTCCATACTATGTGCTTGCAGGATCTCATTTTTCCAACCAGGGATTGAACCTGGGCCATGGCAGTGAAAGTGCTGAATCCTAACCACTGGACCACCATGGAATTCCCACTAATTTGTTCTTTTGACAACAACTTTGAAGTATTTCAATAATACAGAAAGGTATAAAGAATTAATAATACAACAAACATACTGGTACACACCACCCAACTTTGTCAGTTATTACAACTTTGCCTTATTTTTTTCATATTTATATTTTTAAGAAATAAAACATTGACGATATGGTTGAAGGTCTTTTTGTTCTCTAACCAATTCCATTCCCTTCCTTCATTGTCTAGGGATAACAATTATGTTGAATTTGGTCTTTATAACTTTTAAATACCTTTTATGAAGGTATTATTTCTATAGTATATAATTCACTTATTTTAAGTGTGCCATTTGATAAATTTTGGCATTTGTGTGAAATTGTGTAACTACCAACACAGTCAAGATGTAAAACAATTCCATAACCCCAAAAAGTATCCTTGTGCCCCACTTTTTTCTTAATTAATTAATTAATTAATTAATTTTTGGCTGTGTTGGGTCTTCATTGCTGCACACGGGGCTTTCTCTAGTTGAGGCACGTGGGGGCTATTCTTTCTTGTGGTACACAGACTTCTCATTGAAGTGGCTTGTCTTTGTTGCAGATGCCCTTTTTGGCCAACCAGACATGCAGGAAATGCAAATCAACACTACAAAGAGGTATCACTTTGCACTAGTCAGAATGACCGTCCTCACAAAGTGTAAAATCAAGAAATGCAGGAGAGGGTGTGGAGAAAAGGGAACCCTGTTACGCTGATGCTGGGAATGTAAACTGCTAACAGCCACTCTGGGCTCTAGGTGAGTGGGCTTCAATAGTTGTGGCATGCAGGCTCAATAGATGTGGCTCATGGGCCCTAGAGCACAGGCTCAGTAGTTGTGGTGCATGGGCTTAGTTGCTCCGTGGCATGTGGGATATTCCAGGACCAGGGCTCAAACCTGTGTCCCCTGCACTGGCAGACAGATTCTTAACCACTGCGCCACCAGGGAAGTCCCTCCTTGTGCCCCTTCACAGTTGATCCTCTTTGCCAACCCTGGTCCTAGACAACAATTGCTTTCTGTCCTCATAGCTTTGCCTTTTCTATAATTTCATATAAATTGAATTATACAGTGAATGGTCTTTTAAGTTTGGTCTCTTTCGCTTAGCATAATACTTTTGAGATTCAGCCATGTTTTTGCATGCCTTATTTAATGTTTAATTACTTTTTATTGCTGGGTAGTATTCCCAAGTATGGCTATACAATAATTCATTTATCCATTACCCAGTTGATAAACATTTAGATTACTTCCTGTTTGGGTCTGTTCTGAGTAATATTCAACTATGAACATTTATGTACAAATCTTTGTGTGTATATATGTTTTAATTTGTCTTTGGTAAATAACTGGAAGTCGAATTGCTATGTTATATGTTAAGTGTGTGTTTAACTTTATAAGATGCTAACATACTGTTCTCCAAAGTGGCTGTGCCATTTTGCATTCCTGCCAGCAGTATATGAGAATTCCAGTTGCTCTATATCCTTGCCAACACTTGGTATTGCCAGTCTTTTTAACTTTAGTATGTAATGGTACCTCATTATTATTTTAATTTGTATTTCTCTAATGACTAGTGAAGCTGAGCATGTTTTCATGTAACTATTTCCATTCTCATATATTTTTTTGTGGAATTTCTGTTAAAATCTTTTGTTAAAATCTATATAAAGAACTCTCACATCATAAGAGTTCTTTACATACTTTGGATATGCACTTTTCATGTATGTTTTTTAATGTAAATTTTATTGGAGTATAATCATCCATGTTATAGTGAATGCATCAAAAAATATACACTATTATATACATGTTTTAACTTTATATAATAGGTATTATACCAATTTATCATTCTGCATTGCTTTTTTATTTCACTCAGCATTATATTTCTGAAATTTATCCCTTTGGATACATATAGCTCTAGATGATTCATTTTGTCTGTTGTATAGGATTCTATAATGTGACCAGACCACAAGGTGTTTATCCAGTCTGTTGGATTATTGGCTGTTTCCAATTTTTTGCTATTACAAACAGTTCTGCAGTGAACACTCATACATGTTTCCTTACACACAAACATAAGAGTTTCTCTGAGCATACACCTAGAAGTGGCATAGGGGCTGCATATATTTAAATTTATTCCAATTTCTCTTTGGCTATATTCATTCTACTATTCAGCCAACCTACTGAGTTTTAAATTTGAACAATTATTTTAAAATTTCAAGATCTCTTAGTGAGTCATTTTAGTAACAGCCTGTTCTCAATTTATGGGTATGATATCTTCTCCAATCTCCCTAGGGATGGTAATTATACTACTTTAAAGGCGTCTTTTTGTTTGTGTTGGCTCTCTTGGGTCTATTCCCTTTGGTCTTAGGTCTTTTTGTTAAGTTTGATGCCTCTCGTGCAGAGTGTTGATTTTCCTCAAATGCTTGGGTATTCTTGGCTTTTTGTTCACCTTTGCTTTGAGAATCCCTTTTTGCCTGTCTCTGAAGGATGGTTTCAGTCACAAAAGCTTGTCTCTGATCATCACTGTGAAGGAGTTCCGCCAATGGTATGTGATAGAAGTTGGTCTTCTTCCTACTTCCTAGTGTGTCACTGGATTCCCCAGGGCATGTCCTTCACTCTCAGACCCAAATATATCCACTCACTGCTCTGGCTTGTGGGTAAACTCCCTTGCTGTCAGCTGCTCACATGAGCAATGGTGGTGGTGGGGTGGAGTAGTGGGGGGCAGTTGGGCAGAGGTGGGCCGGCCTGGCCGCTCTAAATGCAGCTTCTCAATTGCTCAGTCTCATGATTTCCCAGGTCCCCTTGCTGCTCTGGGTACCCCGAGGTCCCGTTGACTCTGAGCTGGGAGCATTCCTGGAGCCAACCCCCACCCCCTGCCTCCTTGCACAGTGATGCCCTTCTCATGTGTTTTAGGCTATGGGCTCCTCTGTCAGTCCAAGCCTGTCTACTTTCCATCTTTCTGGAATTCCACAAAGTTTCTGGTTCACTGAGGACTTTCTTTCTTGATTTATACAACTATTACAATAGAACACATTTACGTCAATACATACATATTTTTTCTGTTATAACTAGAGATTTGAGGAGATAGGACTGGACCCAACCTGTCATTTTAATCCAACCTCTCATGCTTCTTACCTTCTTTAAATTCTGTCTTCTCTGTCTTCCTTGGAACTCTCTGTCCTTCAGACTCTCTGTCTCTCTCTGTGTCTCTGTCTCTGACTGTGGTTCTGTTTCTATGTCTTTCTCTGGCTCCATCTCTGTTCTGACTCTCTCTATTTACATCTTTCTCCTTGGTTTCTCTAAGCCTTTCTGCCTCACCATCCCCTAATCTCAGTGGCTGCTCCGCATCAGTGGGAGGTTCTGGCCCCCACGGCTGGCTGGCTCTGGAGCAGTTTGTGGGTGGGGGAGCCCCAGATTGCTGCAACGTGGAACAAGGATTTCCAACACATGCTCCCTCTGGCAGCCTGCCACCACAGCTCACTGCCTGCCAACATCACACTTCAACTTAAAGAGGGAAAACTGCCAGACCAATGTTTTAGCTACAGCCCCGTGTCAGGGTTGCACGGGGAATCTCACAGCAGCCTCTGCCAGAAGCTAGAGCTGTGAGGGGATTGGGAAGGGGCTCAGAGCTGCTTGGTTTTGGTGGGGGGTCCTGGCTGCCACCCTCTCTGGTCTCTTTCTGAGTATCAGAAAGTTTGCTTGGAATCCACTCTGGGCATCTCCCAGGATGGGGGCTCTTCCCTTCCTAGTTTGTGCCTGGGCAAGTAGACAGCTGTGGTCCTGCTTCCTCTCCTGCCCCATGTCATCCACAGCATGGCTGTCTCCTCCATCTCTGGGCAGGGGACCTCTGTGCTGTGAGCTGAGACACCGTAAGCTCAGGGAATGGTCTGGGACTGAGGAAGTCAGAGGAATCACTCTGGTTTTACTGGTCAAGCGTTAGGAAATATCAGAGACCAGTGCAGAAGCGCTCATTCTCACCAGTGAAGAGAATCCCCTCCCTCTCAGTGCAAAAACTTTATTCTTTTCTAGGACCATACCCCTGCCAGCATAGAAGTGCCCATCCTTGCTAGTACAGACGTGCCCATCATTCTAGCAAATTTAAGGATTCCTACTCAGGTAGAAATGCCCATCTCTACTTGTGTGATGCACCCTTCCCCACCAGTACAGATTCACCAGTTCTTTCTGATGATCATTCCCAGCTCAACCACTGCAGATGCTTTTGTTCTGATCAGCGTAGAAACATCCACAGCTGTGCCCTCTATTCTCATCAATACAGCAGTACCCTCTTGCTAACTCCCACCAGGACTCAATTTAGATATCTCTTCTTCCAGGCAGCATTCCCATTCTTCCCTGCATGTGCAGAGGCTCTCATTCAGGGCAAAGGAGAAACATGCTCATCTCTATAGTGTAGAAGTTCCTAGCACGGTCAATTCACTATTTATTATTCCTCCCAATGTGGATTTGCCAAGGGTTCCAGCAGGGGTGAGCCCATCCCAGACCTGGGGCAATGCCTCCTCTTAAGAGTACAGTGGTTCTTAGAGCTTCAAATATAAAAACATATATGCATATAAGCGTAGAAGTACCCCTTCTAACTAGTGTAGAAACAGTGATCCTTGAGAATACAGAGGTCCCCAATCCCACCAGTGCAGAAGTGCCCATCAGTATGGAAGCATTTCCTGGTGGGAGTGTAAAGGCTCCCAGCCTTGCCAATGTGTACGCACCCCTCTGCCACCAGAGGCAGGCAGGTCCCTTGAGACACCTGGCAGACCCAGAAGGAGCGTGTACCAATGAGGGAAGGCAGCGTGGAGAGGCGGGGTGGGGAGAGGGAGCCACTTGATCAAATCGACAGCCTGGTGGAAGTGCCGGCTGCCAATACAAACAGATAAGCACTAATAATCACTCTTTCTTAAAAGCCCCACTTGCATGTCCCATTTTCCTGAAGATGCCACCTGCACAGCTGCTCCTAATCAAGGACCATTTAATTCGTTCCCAGATCATTGTCTGCACTAATTGTCTTAAACAAACTGAAGTTCATTTCACCTTATTCCCCAAGAGCCTGGAGGGCTTCTAATTACCTGTAGCTGGTTCTCCACACAGCCCAGCTTCATTAAAGATCACAATATGTTCCTCTAATAGGTTTCCCATTAAAATCCAATGGGTTCCCATCAAAATGAGTTATGCCACAGGAAAAAAAATCCACTAAAATATACTTTAATTAAAGTGAATTAGACATTGCATATGTCTGTTTCTGCCAACAGGTTGCACTTGGGACCGATGCTGGCACAAAGCTGAGGGGAGAGATGGGAAAGAGAGGGAAGGGGAAGGGGAAGAGGGAAGAAAGCTCAGTTGTGGGGTGAAGAGCTTTGGAATTAGACAGTGGCTCTGCCAGTCCTAGCAGTGTGACTTTAGGCAGTCACCTCACCTCTTTGAGCTTCAGTTTCCTCCTATCTAAAATGGAGATAATAATCCCTAAGCTTGCAGTTTATTTTTGCTAGGAATAGAGATCATTTATATATATATAGTGCTTCATACATAAAAGCACTCAATAGAGGCCACTATTACTATATAATATTATAAATAAATATTGTATTAGTCAGCTGTGCTGTGTAACAAACAACCCCCCAAATCTCAGAGGCTTACAGCAACAAATTGTTATTTCTCACAAGAAGGACTGCAAGTTAGCCCTGCCCCATGTGTCTTCTTGTTCTGCAACCTAGGCAGAAGGGTCAGTTCCTCCCTGGGATATGTCATTCCCATGGCAGAGGGCAAAGGGCAAGAGAGCAAGGTGAACCATGCAGCTGTGTTCAAGTCTTGTGCTAGACATTTGGGTGTCACATCACTCACTTTCCAAAGGTCAAAGAAACTCACACAGCTGAGCCTGGCAGTGGTGCTGAGAACTCTATCCACCTACTAGGAGGCATGGCAAGGGTGGGGCTTATAATCCTCTTACAGGGAAGGGAATGAATAATTGTCAACAATAAAATAATATGCCACAACCCTATCACTAATTATTATAGCAGTGTTTCTCAAGTTTGCCTGGTAATAAAAATCTCCTGGGGATCAAAATATAGAGACCTGAGTTACTAAATCAGAGCTAATAAGTCAAATTATCAGGAGGAAGTTCCTAGGAATCTGTATTTTAATGTGTCTCAGATCATCTTTATCATGAGGAACATTTGAGAAACACAGTTGTATAGAATAATGGATAAAAATTTTGATCCAGAGAGATCTGAGATTGCAAACTGTCTCCACCGCGTATTAGCTGTGTCATCATGGGAAAGATTTTTAACCTCTCTGAACCTCTTCATTTGTGATATATGATAACACATGCAAACCACATAGCATGGTATCTGGTACAGGGCAATCCTTCAATAAACATCAGCACTTCCTATTTTTAAAATAACAATAATAATGATAATCAATGGTGATAATCAATGCACTGCAATAAATAGTAATGCTAAGAACAGTAGTATTAAATAATGATAATAATAAATATACATAATATAGATATAATAATAATATACATGTAAGAATTCAACAGGAAGAGCTATCTACAACCACTGGCTTTTGCTCTGAGCTCCTTAGTAAGAGTCCTTGACCCCAGCTACACATTAGAATCACCAGTGGAAATTTAAAACATCCCAGGGCCTTGGCCCCATCCCTGGAGATTCTGATTTAATTAGTCCCAGATGTGCTCCGTGCTGGTCAAGCTCCCCAGGTGTTGCTACCATGCAGCCAAAGGTGAAAACCACTGCCCTAGGGTCTTGCTACTCAAAGTGTGGTCCAAGGACCAGCAGCGTCAGCATCCCCTGGGAGCTTGTTAGAAATGCGGAATCTCTGGTCCCACTCTGGACCTGAAGAATCGGAATTCAAAGGTGGACAAGATCCCTAGGTGATTTTGTGCATATTATAATTTGAGAAGCGCTGCCCCCGAGGACCTCATCCCTCATCCCCAGCCCCACTCCTGGCCCAGTGGTTGCATCGCTCACCCTCTTGGCAGCACTCAAGGCTGAGGGATGGTTCCATCTTGAAAACCCTTCTCCCCCATCACCTTCCATCATACATTTTTGCCTCCTCATTTTTTTCCTCACAAACACATCTCTGTCTGCCTTTCTCTTCCTCTCACTGTCTTTCTGTCTCACTTTCTTTTCACTGTCTCTCTCCTTGTCTCATGATCTCTCCTGTATGGCTGTATCTCTCCCATCTTTCTCTCTCTCTCTCATCTCTCTGTCTTGTAAGCACATTTCAGCCTCTCTATGATCGAGTCCTTTCTCAGCTATTTTATAAACAGGTGGCCAAATATGGCCCCCGACTCAGCCTTATGACTCATTTCAAATAACCAGCCAAAAAGGCAGCCCAGAATTTCTGAATCTCAACGCCAAAGTCACAAGAGAGAGAAGCTGATTGGCTCAGCTTGAGTCAGCATCCAACCCTAGCCCAGCCAGCTGTTGTCAGGGGAGCAGAGAGATGGGGTGCTAACAGGATCTGTGGGACTCTGCCCTGCACTGGGGGGGGGGGCGGGGTGGGCAGGTCTCAGAGAAGGGAGATGGGAGGCTGGAGGAGCACAAAGGATGCTCACCACACCTGCCTACCCAGGTGGACCCTCTTGGCGATCAGTTTTGACTTGAATCAAGCTTAAATCCCCCGGCCCTTTGGCCATTGCCATCTGAGCTGCTGGTGGGTCCCCATTCTCTTCATTCCAGCACAAGCTACTTCCTGTCTTGGAGCCTCAGCTCCCTCATCTGTGAAATGGTGACAACGACCCCTCCCAGCAAGGTAGCTGCAAGATCTTATGTGACATCCTGTGGGCAGAGTACCCAAGGCCCTGTTGGTCACATTGACCATGACACATTTGAGTTCCCTCAAGTCCCAGAAGTTCCCCTGGGCTTCACCCGCCTACCCTCTCCGCCTTTTTCCTCTCCTGCCATCACCATCCTCCCCCACTGCCAGTGTGGTCCCTGGATGCCTTGTGGTCATGCTCAGTGAGACACACCGGCCCCCCTCACCACACACGTATAACTAATTTGGGACACACACCAGGGTGCCCGTGCTTAGCTACTGAAAGCACAAACTCTGACCATCGTTTCGGTCACTGAGCCTCGTGGCCAGCCTGGATGGGCTCCTTGTGGACCAACCTTTGCCACCCAGCCCCCCTGCCTGAAATCAGGTAGGGGGTACCAGACATCAAAGGGAGGGAGGCAGGAAACCCCAGTGTCTATAGGACATCAAATGCCCCAGGCGTCTCTAAAGTCCTCCTGGGACACCCTCCACAACCCCTGGACAGAAGCAGCTATTGTTTTATGTTTCTGGTTGTTGTTGCTGTTCTTTTCGCATCCATTGAGCAAATGTTCCCCATTGTCTTCTGGCTGGGGGCTGGGCACTGGAGATTTGGAGGTGCAGCCGAGTGGGTGCTGAACTTGAGAACCTCAGCCAATGACCTAAGGCTGTGCAGGTCTCACCAGACTATGGGTGCAAAAATATCCCATGAAGATGCACACCCAGTCCCCGGCCCACCTCCTCGTCCCAGAATGCCAGTCCGCCTCAAACCCCCTCTCTGCCACCCCCATGAGATAGTTCCAGCTGTTCCCCAGCAGGGTCTTGCATGGGCCCATGAACCTGACTGGGCTGTGTTGGCCTCTGTTGCCTCTGCCTCTCTCACTGCACCGTGGACCTCTCTGGCCCTGCGGGCGCCTCGACTGGCCTCTGAGACACTGCACTCCGCGTCTGCTCCACCCAGACCCTGCCTCTGCCTGGGCGCAGCCTCAGACCCTATTGAAGTCTCCCAGCCCAAAGCCCAGGCAGCTCCTAGGTCTGCGACAAATCTCCTTATGCTCAGTCAGGAGGTGCCTACAGTGGAGTTGCTTAAGCCTCAACCTGATACAGATGTTGATGAAGCTGCTCTTTCAGTTCAAACCACACGACAGCTTTCTCCCTGTCCTTGTGTGACACACACCTCACTGGGATAGTGGAATTAGGGGGCCTTCGAATCTGGAATGCTCCTTTTTGCTCAGGCCCTGTTGCTTACTCCAGAATCCATGTTTTCTAAAGATTCATTCTCCCTATGAGGCCCTGCAGCCCCTCCCTGTACCCCGGCTTCTGCTGGCCTTTCCCATCTGCAAGCAGCAGAAACCCCAACTCTGCTGGCAGAATGTCCTGTCTCACAGATGAGAAAGCTGAAGGGGGGCAGGGCTGCTCCCAGGTCCACGGCTCTGTGCTAGGCTGGAGTGTGTCAGTCAGCAGATATTTGCTGGCCCCCTTTCCCCTGGCGGGCAGGGTGTATATCCCAACCCCCGCTGTGCTGGGTGTGGCTGTGTAGCTCTCTGGCCATTGGAATGTGAGCCAAGTCTCTAATAGAAGTGCTTGTGTGAGTTGCTTTGTCTTCAAGTCCCTGTGATCTGCCAGGAGAGGGGCTGTCTTCTGCTCACTGTGGCCCCTTCAGCCCGGACCCCGGAATAAACACGCGCTGAATAGACCGGAACCCAATGCAGCCTGCAGCGGAGTGCCCAGCCCAGCCTGAATTAGCTGAACCACAGTAAACCTGCTGACCCATGACCTTAAGGTGTCACTCACTGAGTTTGGGGGACGGTTGTTTTGTGGCATTATCATAGCAACAGCTGACGAGCCCGGGCACTCTGGGCAGTGGTGTCAGTTTCCTCAGGCCTGTCCCCTCAGGTCTCAGATGGCTGCTGGAGTGGCAGAAGTCATGTCTTCACGCAGCCACGAGGAGAGGCAGGAGAAGGAAGCAGCTTTTCTTCATGTACCTTTTGGTTTTCATCAAAGGGGACACATTCCCCAGAAGCCTCCTCCCCCATACATGTCTCCTCCTGTCTAATGGGCAAAGTCATGTCACGGGCCTGTCACCTGTGCTCTAACTGATCACTGGCACGAGGGATGAAATCACAGAGATTGGTTCATTAGAGAACATCTCCTCCCTCCTCGCGGCGAGGAAGGGGCTCTGTGAATCATAGCAGTGTCCAGTGGTCAACCAAACTGAGAGGGTTCCATTAGCCCACAGCAACTGAGTGGGAACCCACAGATGCGGCCACAGTCTCCTGTGGCCCCAGGAAACCGGCAATCAAATGTAATATTTCTTAATGCGTATGTCAAATGCGTAATTAACAAATGCATGTGTTAAAACAGCACCGTGATTCTTATTTCTCTGTGATCCCCGCAGGTCCTCTCTATGTTTGCAACCTGAAGGCAGAGGTGGACTGCTAGAGTTTTAGCAGAACCATTAAAAAAAAATTAAGCAGAACTCCAAAACGTAAGACAGATAAAGACAGAAGTACTCTGGTTTGTGGGGGATATGTGTGTGTGGCAGTGGGGGGAAGGGAGAATGGCGGGGAGCCCCAAGCCCCGTTTTCTCGGCCTCCTTCACCCACTCCCACCCAGGATCACTGATACATGGTTAGAGAGCCCAGGATTCTGCCAAAGTCAGTTAGGAAATCATTGTACAGCAAAAACAAAAGCCACGTTTATTGAGTATCTACTATGTTCTAGGCAATTGTGTACACATTTGCACATTTAATCTGACAATATCCTTTATGCAGTGCCCTATTCCCTCCCCTCCCTGCCAGGGTAACTGGCTGCAGGACAGTGCCCCAGGCTGGCAGTGAGGTATTTGGGAAGAGCACTCATTCTGGAGGCAAGTGGTGGCTTTCAGGGAAGCCTGGGTTTGAGTTCCAGCTGCGACTTTGACTTGCTGTGTGGCCTCAGGCAAGTCTCCTGATCTCACTTGGTCTCAGTATCCTCATCCGCAAAATGACATTTTGGGTTCTCAAGCTTTGACGTCCTAGGACCTACATTTAGGCCACGCCAGCTGGCCTGGATTGACATGTGCTGGGCAAGTCCTGCCCACCGAGGCATAAGTAGCATGGAGGGGCCTGGGCCTCTGAGAGAGGAAGTGGATCTGGAGCCTCTGCACCTCCACCCGCCCTCACGCCCTGCCACCATCTGACCTGATTAAAACCCAGCTGATGGGGCCCGCCAGTGACTCAGCCCCTTGCCCTATCTGATCGTCAAAGCCGATTCCTAGAAGTTGAAAGTCACTTCTCTTCTGCAGCCATCGCCACCCTCTCCCCCATGAGGCAGGTTCTAATTCTGTCCTTTCACCACAAAGCCAGGACAAAGGCAGTGACAGCATAAGGGGCTTTCAGGGGAAAGTCTGGGTTGGAAATCTAGAGGCCAGGCGAGGCTGGACGGGGTGAGAGAGGCGGGGGACCGCGTCCTAGCCAGGGAGGAAATGGGATGTGTAAGCCGGAGCGGGCACAAGGCCTCAGCTCTGCCGCTTACCAGCTGTGTGATCCTGGGCACGTGACATAATTTCTCTTTGCCTCGGTTGTATGTAAAATAAACAGGAAAACTCTCCTTCCCAATTTTCCTTCTCAGAGATAACCACTGCTAATGGTTCAGAGTGTGTTCTTCTGGATTCTTCTCTTTGCAGATACAAACCCAGAAGAGAGAGAGAGAAACAAAGATGGAAATAGAGAGAGATGGGAAGATGAATGGCCTTGACTGTTGTAATCACAATGGGATCACACTGTACAGGGAAGTGGTTGAGGATACAGGCTTGCTGTGAAGAACTGGTTTTGGAAGCATTTTCTGGGCCCCTCACTGACCTCCAAGAGAGTTATAAGCATGACAAAAAGCAGGAACTTGGCCTGTCTTGCCGCATCCGGGCACCTGGGGTAGTGCCTGGCGCACAGAAGAGGCAGGAGGCGGAGAAGCCGCGGACCCGGCTGCTGCCCTCGACAGGCGGCCCGGGAGTCAGCAGCTCAGTGACGCCGCTCGTGGGCTGCCCCAGCGCCCCATCCCGTGCACCCACCTTCCAGGCGTGAAATGAACATGGCTGCTGTTCACTTCCATCTTCCAAATCTCCCTCTGCAAGTCCTGTGACCCACTACCCCAGAGTTACACAGTGAAAGAAATTCTGGGAAATGCAGTTTCGCTTAATTAAGTTGACACAGTGCAAAACCACCCCAGTTCAGATGCTCAGGATCCCTTCAGACGACACTGTGACAGGGAGCACGAGAGTTAACGTCATCTGGGGTAAATCAGTGAAAATGTACTGCCCTCTGCCCAGGTGAGTATGAACTGCTCCTGACCCTCCTCTCCAATGGGGATGGAAAATAACATCCTACAGATCAGTAGCCACGCTAGGTGCCAGCGGCTATGACGCTCTGATGCAGCACCTGTGATGGGGCCTACTGTGCTCTTGAGTTTATGGTGATTCACTGTTATCTCTGATCCATTGGGTTTTTACAGGGGCTCCACTGCTGAACCAAATGGGGTTATAGTAGGAGCCACCGCTCCTGTATCCTTCCCATCTTTGAGGGTGGCGCTAATCTCTGCCATTCCTGGCTCTGATTTACTATCTTGGCTGGGGTGGGGGCAGTTTAGGGCCCTCCCCTCCACCTTCCCTATTATGAAGTCTTTTACACCACAGGGCAGGGAGCCAAGGGAGGGTTCTGCCAACTGTTAGGTACATCTGTCCCAATTACACGCTCAGGTACTGGAGAGATGACCATGGGAGGGTCCGTGGACCCATTAGACCCACCGTGAGATGGACTTAAGCCGGCACTCATCTGTGGCCTCTGTCCACCCCAGGATGGCGTGTTGGTGATTCTCTGGTCTCACGTGATGCATCTATTCCCACATGTCCACCCTCTGAGCCTCCTGACCCCTTCCCCAGGGCTCGGCCAAGGTGGTTTTGTCATTTCCATCTCCCTGTAGACCAACTAAGCCTCATGCCTACATGTCTCAGCCTCATGGAGCCATCCTAGCAGTGTCAGGAGTGGCTCAGGGCTCCTGAGTCATTAGACAGTACCCCCTGTCAATCCTCTCCCCAGCCAGCCCTTCTATCCTCCCTGCCCTGATATAGAACCTTCGAGACCCCCTCCCAGGGGTGTTCTACACATGAGCCAGGTCCTGCAGTTCTTTTGGTAGATAAGTTGTTTCCTCCTACTAAAGAGGAAGTGCTAACCCCCCTCAGACCATGTTGAGAACTGATTTTAGTTACCAGTCTGCATAGCAGTTAGAAGTAGGGGCTTCTGTGGAGGAATCCACATCATTCTGAGAGGCAGCCACCCCAGGTGAGGCCTTCGCATTACCTCCCACCACCGGGAGACCGTAGCAAAGAGGAAGAAACATTTGTACCATCCAGAGGTTCAGGGGACGTTGGGGCTCAGGTTCCCATCCCAGGTCTCGGGGTCCCAGCCTTTCTATACCAGCTCTTCTGTCAGCCTAGAAGACTCATTGGGGCTGTGAATTTAGCCCCTTGTTTCCTCCACTACTCTTTCAGTTAGGTCTTGGGTCTGATTTTCAGCACAGTCTGCCCTCCAGCTTCAGGAATTAAAAGGCTATTATTTAAGTGCTGCCCTGGCAGCCTTCTGGCTTTCTCACTGGGCCCCATGTTGATAGTGGGCTGACTTGAGCCTGTCATTTTCTTCCTTCAGGGCTGTCATGGCAGTTGCATAACAACTGCAGTCCTTTGAGTTACCATTGCCCCCTCATCTCTCAAGCGCTGGAGCTACTGGACAAATCAGCACCTTCTCTTTCACCTGCACCTAACCCGGTAAGATGAGAGTCTCAGCAAAGGTGAGGCTACAGCACTCCAGGGGTTAGCACCCCTCCACTCACCACCAACAATACGGTCATCGTTGCCATCTGGCTGGTCAGTGATTCCATTCCCGAAGCCCATCCTGAGAGTCTATTCCTAGGACCATTTGAATTACCAGCTGTCTTTGGTTGGGTGTCCCCGGAAGCAAATCCTGAGATGAGGATGGAGTATAAGCAGCTAGTTTATTTCAAAGTTTATCCCAGGAAACAGAAGTAGGGAAGTGGAGAAGGAACACGGAAAAGGAAAGGCAATAAAATGTGTATTAATAAGGAGATTCCCACTATGGACAACTGAGGCTCAGTCTCCCTGGGAGACCGACAGAGTAGAACATGCCTTAGAGTTGTCCTGCCCGAAGGGCAAGGAAGCTGGGGTATTTATCTTCCCACTGCTATGCGCCCTTGGCTGACTGCCGCCCCTCGAGGTGTGAACAGCTCAGTGCTTCTGGCCTCTGATAATCAACTCTGCGGCAGGATAAAGAGGAAGCACTCGGGCGGAAAATCACAGGTGCCTGCATCACACACCATCAGCAAGTGCTCAGGGGATATAGGTGGGGCACCCACAATGGCTGCTGCAACCAGTCCATTGAGAATCAAGATACACATGCATTGAAATTATTAAAGCATACAAACAGTTGACAGGAACTTATTGAATAAATGAGTGAATGACTTAGGAAGAGACCAAGAGCTAGGAGTTTCTTCCTCAGCTACCAATAACTGTGTGACTTTGGAAAAGTCTCCTTCCTGGCATGGCCTCAATTTCCCACCCTATGAACACCCCACACAAACCTGCGTCTCCTAGCCATCCAGCCCCTTGCTCAAGTGCCACCACTACAGTCGTTTCCAGATTTTCGTGGAGCCTTCCTATCCATTAGCCCAGCTCCCTTCCCATTAACCACTGCTCCCCTCCAATGACCCCCGCCTGGCTTCATTTCTCATCTTGATCAGCCCCATCACCACATCACCATATCCCCCTGGTGACTCCGGACACCCATGCCATCTCACACCGGTAAATATTGCTGGAGAAAATCACACAGCTAAGTTGCCTGGTGTCACTCTAAATCGGGTTTCACTCTAAATTCACCACCCAGACGTCAGATGGGCACTTCGAACTGCCCCCACGGAGCCCTCTGTGTATCTCTTCTCTGGGGTGACCACTTCTTACCTTCTCTCTTTCACACTTACCACCCCCTGGCCACCCCTCTGGCTCTCAGCAGATGACCTTGCCCCAGACGTAGGTTCAAAGAGCAGGTGCCAGGAGCCATGACTGGTTCCTAGTCTCTCGCCACCGCGTGGACCTGCCGTATCTCCCTTCGTCTTCACTTCCTCACTCCCGAAACCCAAAGGCCATGTCCCCTCTCCTCTCAGAGGCCGATCTTGCCTCTTGTGCTCTGGGTCCTGTTCCTTCTCACCTTTTCAAGGACTTGAACCCTCATATTGTCTCCTCTCTCCTCCGTCCTCAGCCTCTTTCTCTTCACTGGTCCTTTCCCATCAGCACGCAGACCTGCTCCAGGTCTTGCCTCTACGAAGCCCTCCCTCGGGCCCCATCCCATCCGTCCCGCCTCCCGAGTCCTCAGGAGAGTCTCTTCCTCCCCCACCTCCCATGACCCTCCCCATCGCCCAACCCAAACGGCCTCTGTTCCTCCCAGCCCTGGGCCTCCAGGGAGGCGCTCCAGGGGGTGACGCAGAGGCGAGAGGCCCGTGTCCCCCACTCTCTCTCCAGCTTCAGCAGCAATGTGTTCATCTGTCTCCACTGGTCTGATCCGGCTTGAGCCATCCAGACTCCCTGTTTGATCTCCCAAATGGAATCTCAGCTTCTCTTCCCTTTGGGGCTCCATCTGGGGACACACCCCTTGACTCTAGATCTGGGCCTAATTTCAGCCAGTTCAGAGTGGTTTGAGCTAGTTTAGGACAAATGCAACCAGCTAGGGCCAGCTCCAAAAGGTTGGAATCAGCTGCATCAGTTTATGTAGCTCAGAAAAATTCCTTTGATCCAGCAGGGCTAAAGCAGGCCAACCCGGGGAGCTGTGGACAGGTAGGGTCAGGGAGCCCCCACCCCCACCCCTTAGCATGTAGCTTGAGCCAGTCCAAACCTGTTTGCTGGTCCCATCCGGTTTGATCTGGTCGTAGTAAACTTTTAAAGTATATTGGGAACCCCATACATTTTTGCTTGGAAAAACAAAAAGTGTTTGGAAACCACCAGGGGAACAATTGCTTAAGATGCCTTCCACTCTTGCTCTTTTTTTTTTTTTTAATAATTTTTATTGGGTTATAGTTGATTAACAATGTTGTGTTAGTTTCAGGTGTGCAGCAAAGTGAATCAGTTATACATGTACATATATCCACTCTTTTTTAGCCCTGCTCTTTATGGCATCTAAGGAAAAGGCCAGTGCTGACCTCTGCCCGGTGTTTATTATTATTATTATTATCTTATTATTATTATTATTATTTTCTTTTTTTGCGGTACGCGGGCCTCTCACTGTTGTGGCCTCTCCCATTGCGGAGCACAGGTTCCGGACGCGCAGGCTCAGCGGCCATGGCTCATGGGCCCAGCCGCTCCACGGCACGTGGGATCTTCCCGGACCGGGGCACGAACCCGCGTCCCCTGCATCGGCAGGCGGACTCTCAACCACTGCGCCACCAGGGAAGCCCTATTATTAATTTTTAGACCTTTTTTTTTTTTAAAGGGAACTTTACTTTTATTTATTTATTTTTGGCTGCGTTGGGTCTTCGTTGCCACGTGGGCTTTCTCTAGTTGTGGTGAGCAGGGGCTTCTCTTTATTTTATTATTATTTTCTTTTTTTGCGGTACGCGGGCCTCTCACTGTTGTGGCCTCTCCCATTGCGGAGCACAGGTTCCGGACGCGCAGGCTCAGCGGCCATGGCTCATGGGCCCAGCCGCTCCACGGCACGTGGGATCTTCCCGGACCGGGGCACGAACCCGCGTCCCCTGCATCGGCAGGCGGACTCTCAACCACTGCGCCACCAGGGAAGCCCTATTATTAATTTTTAGACCTTTTTTTTTTTTTAAAGGGAACTTTACTTTTTTAAAAATTTCTTTATATTTGGCTGCGTTGGGTCTTCGTTGCTGCATGGGCTTTCTTTAGCTGTGGTGAGCGGGGGCTACTCTTCCTTGAGGGCACTGGCTTCTCACTGTGGTAGTTTCTCTTGTTGCAGAGCACGGGCTCTAGGCGCGCAGGCTTCAGTAGTTGTGGCACGCAGGCTTCAGAAGTTTTGGCTCGAGGACTCTAGAGCACAGGCTCAGTAGTTGTGGCGCACGGGCTTAGTTGCTCCACGGCATGTCGGATCTTCGCGGACCAGGGCTCGAACCTGTGTCCCCTGAATTGGCAGGCAGATTCTTAACCACTGCACCACCAGGAAAGCCCTAGACGTTTTGTTTTAATTTTTCACTTTTAGAGACTTTGATTTTCTGAGCAGTTTTAGGTTTACAAAGAAACAGAAAGTACACAGAATTCGTATATAACCCCCCATTTTCCCTATCTTGCATTACTGTGGTTTATTTGTTACAACTGATGAACCAATATCAATACATTATTATTATCAACTAAAGTCCGTAGTTCCCATTAGGGATCACTCGTGTGTTGTGCATTCTGTGGGTTCTGGAAAACATGATATGACATGTATCCACCATTATAGTGTTACGTGGAATAGTTTCACTGCCCTAAAAATCCTCTGTATTTCATCTCCTCATCCCTCCCTCCCCTCCCCCACTCCCCACCCCTGGCAACCACTGATCTTTTTTACTGTCTCCACAGTTTTGCATTTTCCAGAATGTCATATGGTTGGAATCATACATTATGTAGCCTTTTCAGTCTGGCTTCTTTCATTTAGCAATATGCATTTGTTTCCTCCAAGTCTTCTCATGGCTTAATAGCTCTTCTTTTTTTTGGTAGTAAAATATACATAACGTAAAAGTTTTCCATTTTAACCACGTTTAAGTGTACAGTTCCCTGGCCTTAAGTTGTGCAGCCATCCCCATTACCCCTCTCCAGAACTTTTTTCCTTCTCCCGAACTGAAACTCCATCCCCACTAAACAATAACTTCCCGTTCCTACAACTCATTTCAGTTTGTTTATCCATTCACTTATCGAAAGACATCTTGGTTGCTTCCAAGTTTTGACAATCATGAATAAAGCAGTTATAAACATTTGCTTGCAGGTTTTTGTGTGGACCTAAATTTTCAACTCATTTGGATAAATACCAAGGAGCACGACTGCTGGACCCCTGTTCAACTTTATTTCATCAACGTGATTGAGCACCTGGAGTGTGGCAAGAGCCAATCCCAACTCTCTATGGATGTTATCTTCTTTAACTGCCACAGTAACCCTGGAAATGGGCACTGTTATCCCCAGTTTATAGACGAGGAAACTGAGGCTCAAGGAAGTGAAAAAAAACTTGCCCCCGGTCATGTATCTATGAACTGGCAGACACCAATCCAAGCTTCCAGGTTTAGAGAAACATGGAAGACACAGGAGGAAGGGCAAAGAGATGATTTCCAGTTTTCTTTTGCATCCAGCTCTGATTTGCTCCTTTTCTCTTTTTGACCAAACAAATATGTATGTTTTCCAATCTGGTCATTCTTGAAAGAGCGTCCTTCCCTTCCTAGTGGCTCTCTCTCTGGAATAGCTCTCTGACTCAAAGCCAGCAACCCACGCCCCCACCCATATACACGCTTCCTTGTGAATCCCCCTTTCTCACCCAGCCACAGCTCTGGACTCAGTTGGAACCAACAACTCCTGGCTGTGGAAAAACAAACATCTTCTAGTTGGTGAACCCCTTTCTCTTACAGACCCCTTTTCCCTGGGCGTCCCATGACTGTGGACTCCCTGGGGAGGCCAGGAGGGGGCAGGCCCGTAGGGAGACGTTGCAGACGGCAACTGCTGTGGGTGGTTTTCCCGCTATGCTTGGAGGTGGACTCGGGCAACAGAGCCGAGGTTCCTGAGGTCATGTCGCTCTGGATTCAAAGGATTCTAGACCAGAAAATGGACTGGGCCCGTCCATACCCACAGCTCAGCTTCTGGGCCCAGTCGCTACCCCGCAAATGGCCTCCTTTCTTTTCCCCACCCCCTGCCCATTCCCTCCATCCCCAAGCCCCCTTAAGTACCAATAATGGAAGTGCTTACCAGGCGCCACAACAATTCACCCGTATATTTTATTTATAGCTGACAAAGCTCCAAGCAGGAAAAATATAATCACACTTTAAATAATGGAAGTTGTAGGTATTAGAGCTACACGGGCAGTTACCGGAGTTGCTGCGATGTCTCCCTGCAGACCTGACGGGGCACATGCCGACTGCATTTTTAATTTTGAAAACATATTTCTTCCCAAATTATTCCACGTTACAGAGGAGCCACATTTATGGGGGTGATAAATTACTGCAATAAAGTGCCTCTCCCTCAAATGCACAGGATGAAGCCACGCTGAGCCCAGCCTAGCACAGGTGGCCCCAAGAGAGTGGCGGGAAGTCCCACTGCCACGCTCCTCACTTTACTTATTTGGCTGATGTGTCCTACATTTTTAATACAGTCACAACTTTTCTTTAAGCAAAGAATTCGAACCGGCCCCTAATTTGTATTTGTGTGTGTCGTTGTGCACCGGGGTCCACGGATGCGGGTACCTGTGTGTGTGCCCGTGGGTGGTGAGACATTCATGGGTGCAAATAAAGGTGTACGGTGCACACGTGTGCATCTGTCTGTGCATATGCACGTGTGCTGATGCCTGTTCGCACATGCAGACGTGTGTTTGCGTGGCAGCCTCTGGACGCCCCGATGCATGCACCTATGTATAAACACATCCCCAAGTGCGTAAAGCATGTGTGTATTTGCACACTTATGTGATACATCTGCATTGGCAAAACACACATGCTTGTATAGACTTGTCTTTGTGTACACATGGCATGCTGGTGTGGAAGTGTGGGTTCAGGCATGTTATTCTGCCTTCTCCTCGCAGACCCTCATGTGCATTTGAATCATTTCTTCTGCATCAAATCAATTCCCCTCCTGCCTTCCCTGCTTCTTCTAACAGTAAAACACAGATGCTAAACCACAGGCTCTGAGGTCAGACTGCCTGGATTGAAATGCCTCATTACCTAGCCACTGTGGGCAAGACTCTTGGTACCTTACTTTCCCCATCTGTAAAATGGTGTTCGGATTAAGAGTATCTACTGCCTAGGGCTGCCGGGAAGATGAATGCGTTTTAATATGTGTCAAGCAGCCCATGTGCAGGGGGTACAAGTGTTAACTATTGTTCTTCCTTCCTTCCTTCCTTCCTTCCTTCCTTTCGGCCATGGCACAGGCTGCTGGAAACTTCCTTGGAAAGTTACATGCAGGAGAAAGCCAAGGGTGGGGAACCACGAGTCGCTGAGAAAGTGGCTTAGCGCGGCACATGCTCTCCTCTTGCCCCAGCTCATCCTGTGGGGGTTGTGGTGCTCAGGAGTAGCCCTCGGGAGGCCATGTCGACCTGCACAAGGCTGTGGACCCTGAGTGGAAGGCTGTGCCCATTTCATCTCTCAAAGCGTCCAGCAGAGCAGACCCCGTGAGCATGTGCTGCCTGGGCAAACACATGAACGGATGAACGGGAGGGGGATGGGGTGGGCAAGGGGTGCAGGTGGATTGTTTGGGAGACAGCGGTCTCGGGAAGTATGCAAGTGAACAGGTTACTGGGGGGGTCCTTGGGGCTCAGTCCCGTGGGGCTCCCACAGGATGGTTTATGAAATGTGCCCAGACTTGGCGATGGGCAAGCTGGAGCGCTTTGCCAGTGTCCTCTGTTCCTCACTGGGCGAGGGCTCCCTCTGGGGACATTTCCAGCCCTGGTATTTCTGAGTGCCCTGCAAGAAAATGGTCAGGTTCCTGTGGTACCAGAGAAAGTTCCAGGCAGGGAAGTGGAGATGTGGGAGCTGGGGATGGGAAGATGCCTCTGTGGTGGGGACACCATCACTGCAGAGCAGGAACCTCAAAGGTGGACCAAGGGGATACGGGCAGTGCATGAAGAGCATCTGCTCTGGGTAAGCACTGCAATTACGGACTCACAGATAGACATGAGGGTGGACAGACACATGGATGGACATGTGGAGGTCGGTGAGCTTTCTCTGACTGGGGAGGAGAGAAGCTAGTCATTGGGGTGACCCCGGGGGCCCACATCTTCCCCTGCAGGACTGGCGAAGGCCCCTGAATTGTCAAAGCTAGAAAAGCAGGAGGGGAGGCAGCAAAGGGCCATTCTATTGGATTGGCCCAAAAGTTCTTTCAGCTTTTTCCATAAGACGTTATGGAAAAACCTGAATGAACTTTTGGGCCAATCCAATAGACTGGTGTCAGGGACTGCCTCTGGCTGAGGCGCCAGGTCCTGCCCTTGACCATCACACAGCAGGCCTTTCCCTCACAGACATTTCTTCCACCGTATTGAACCTGCTGCTCGGGGGTGGAACCCAAGAAGGAAAGCGAAGTCAAAAAGCAGCCTCATCTGTGCTACTCCTGGCTGCACCCCCCGGATCCGTAACCTCCTGGTTCCTTCCCTTCCCCACAAGCTCTCTTCTGCCTCCTTGTCTTTGCACGTGCCCTTCCCTCTGCCTGGGACGTCTTTCCACTGTGATCAACCTGGAAAATTCCTCTAGTCATCCATCAGGGCTCTCCTCGAATGCCATCTTCTGCACCAAGCCATCTGGTCAAAAGGAATCCCTCCCTCCCCTCTGCTCCCTGAGGATTTTCCTGGGACCCCAAACCAGCATCCGTCTGGGGCTCTAATAATACACATGCTGACACCTCTGTCCCCACCAGCTTTGGGCTCCTCAAGAAGAAAGACCACGTCTGTGTCACATCTGTAGTCCTGGTGCCCAACTCAGAGCCCAGCATGGATCTGAGGCCTCAGTTTCCTCATCTGGAACATGGGGTTGATTATCTTACCTACTTCATCATATTGTTGTGAGGATTAGATGACTGAGGGTTTAAGACACTGTACTTAGAACAGTGCCTGGCACGAGGTAAGCACTAGGTAAGTGTTAGCCTTTACTATCATCAACGTGGTTTGGAATGAACTTAGAAGCCCTGAATGGAAGGAGAAACAGAACTGCCATGTGTCAGCTGCTGCCAGTGGCCACAACTGCCCTATATCACCCCATTTTATGATGAGGACACCAAGGCTCAGGAAGGGTCACACAGCTAGAAAGGGGCAGAGCCTGTGTTCTCTCTGTGCTGCGCTGCCCTGGCTCCCTGTCTGTCCATCACTCTTCCCTCCTCCCTAATGCCCTCCTCACCCCAGTGAGGCTACGAGGGTAATGGGTAAAACATGGGCATTGATTTTTAACAAATCTGGGTTCAAATCCCAGTCTGCCGCTCACCAGCTGTGTGACTCTGTTGGGCTGGTGACACCCTCTCCCTTTGCCTCAGTTTCCCCATTGTCCCCCGAGGACTTTGGGGGCCCTATCCAGAGGCAGTTTTGCCACTATGCTGGAAAAGCTGAAGCTTCATGGTTCCTCGATTGCACTTGTTCTTTCTAAATAAAAATTCACTTACGTAAGTAAATTTGTATTTGTGATTCTTTTCTTTTTATTAAAGATGGACTTTCAGAGTACTTTTCAAAGCTTCAGGTCCCCCGAATCTGATCTTCCCCAAGACACTCTCTCAAGCCTTTCCAGCCAAACGCCAGGCCGGCTCGCAGTACGTCCACTCCTACCCCACCCCATTCTCTGCCCAGAGGTCAGTTCCTGCCTAGTGTCAGGTCCTGTAGCACAGATGGGGACATGGGGGCTTGGAAGATGAACTTGGAGAGCGTACTGTAAGTTAGTGTCAGGGCTGGGCTTGAGTCGTGTCTCCCAGCTCCAAGATCAGGCTGGTTCAGCTGAGGGGAAGCAGGTAGAATATTCCTCACCCCTAAGTGCTCTGAGCTGAGGCTCAGAGAATAACTTGGTGCCTCTAAAGGGGCCCGGGCGCAGGGGCAGCTGTGGGTGGGAGGGTCCAGGGATCACTGCTAAAATAAGTAGCAGCTTCCTCTGAAGGGCTTCTGCGGTCTGTGCAGGGGAAGGAAGTGGGGGCCTGGAAACGGGAGGGGGCAGAAAGGTGAGAGGCCTGAAACTGCTGCCAGCACCTCAGACACCAAGCTGGGGCAGCCCCCACCCACCCAGACACAACAGGGGCCCTCAGCCAGCCTGCAGCCTTGGGTCCTGGGGAGCTCAGGCCCAGCCCTAACTCAGCCCAGAAGCTGGAGAACACCTCAGGCCACTCTTGGGATCCCCCAAAGCCTCCTCACTCCCCAACCATGTCTGCCCTTTTCTCTTTGCTTGGAATGCTTTTCCCCACTTTTTCCTTTAACACCCAACACCAGTGTTACCTCTTCTGGGAAGCCTTCCCTGATCACCCCCTAGACACACACACACACACACACACACACACACACACACACACATACTCGCAAGCATGCAGGATCAAGTACTCACAGACCCTCATCATAAACAGTAGCGCTCATTGTGACAGCAGGCGTTTATCGAGTGCTGCATGTTGAGTGCCAGGTGCTCTGCCTGGATGATCTACTGACTTCTTAAGAAACACAATGCTGTGGTTCTATCAATAGCTTCATTTTACAGATGAGTAAACCAAGACTCAGAGAAGATGACCAACTTCCTTGAGATCACACGGTCAGACAATGGCCGAGCCAAGAGCGTAACCTCCACAACTGGATCATTTCACCAGGTGCCATCCACTTAGACTAGGATGTGAACGTTGCCCCCAGAGTAGTACAGCACACCTGCACCCAGGAGACTGGGCTGAGATGCTAAGGAAGCTTAACTTTCAGCCTTGCCCCCTGCCTGCTCTCTGGAGTAGCTGGGAGCTATCGTGTGCTCTAAGGGGAGAAAGGAAGCCAGGTTGTAATCAGGAAGCATTTCAGTGTAAACATTTCTGGTAAACTGTGTGAAGAGATCTCAGAAATAGCTCCAAGGCTTTCCTACTGAGTTGGGTTTCTGTTTATGGATCTGCCCCCCGGCCAACCCCACCCACCACCCTGCCAACTGTGAGCTCCTCACGGGCAGAGACCAAGCCTTGGGTTCTTGGTCCGCTGGAGCCTGCTTGGTACACAGGAGGCTAGGATGGATTTGTTAAATGAGGGAATGAACGAATGAATGAAGATGGGCCCCTCCAATGTCATCAATAAATACGAGTGGCATCATTCCAGCTTCAAAATGCTAGGATGGGAACTTCGCTGGTGGTCCAGTGGTTAAGACTCCGCACTTCCACAGCAGGGGGCATGGGTTTGATCCCTGGTCAGGGGAGTAAGATTCCACATGCCGCGTGGCGCAGCCAAAATATATAAATAAATAATTTTAAAACAATGCTAAGTTGACCTCCCTGTGTGCCAGCCTGCGTAGGTGCTGGGGGTGACCGACCATTTGGACAGAGTCCAGCTCAGGTCAGTGTCTGGCCAGGAGGCCCAGGAAGTCTCCCACCACCCTGCTCTCAGTAGAGGCAGCACTCCAGCCCCTCAGACCTGGGCCCACGGACACCTCTCATGGCCTTTCAAGCCCCCAGTGAGGAGGCCTCCTTGCTGCAGCTGCGGCAGGTCAAAAACCTATTCCAGAGAAGGAGGAAGTGAAAGTGCTGTGCGGGTGAGTCATCGAGGGTCCTGGGAGTGTCCAGGGGCAGCGTGGAGGGAAAGCCTGGACGGGAAGAGACGCCAGAGCGGGAGGCCTTCCCAGGACCCTGGAGGAAGACCTGGGAGCGTGCCTGGAGGGGAAGGGCCTGAAATCACCTCCTGGCCCTCCCCAGACCCTGGGGTCTTCAGCTTGGAGAAGAGAACATGTGGGAGACACCATCCTGTTGTATCTCTGAGGACTGCTGCAGGGCGTTTGGGGCTAGACAGGGAAGTCACAGAGGCCACTGTCCACCATTGGGGCAGGGCTCTGAGGCTGAGCGGTCCCCTGGCAGTCACGATGTCTGACAGCAAGTCAGGCAGTACCATGCAGTGGTCAAGGCGTGGGCTCTGGGTTTGAACCTCCTGACTTGGAGCCCCAGCTCTGCCCCTCATGAGCTGCATGACCTCAGGCAGATGCTTCCCCTCTCCGTAGCCCTTACTTCCTCTTCTGTAGAGTGGGGTAAAGGTACCTAACCTAGGCTTAGTGCAACATGATTAAATACATGAACACATGGAAAGTGTGCAGAGAGGGCCTGGTCCAAGGAGACCCGCAATGGGGGTGATGACTGTATCAGACAGGGTATCCTCAGGAAAACGGAAACACTCTAAGTTCTCAATAGAAGGAAGTTAATACAGGGACTAGTTACTCGAGTGTAGAAGAGCCGAGACCCTATACTAGGGATGCTGCCACCACCCAGAGATCAGCGGCAGCAGGAAGCATGGAGGCCGGCAGGAGGAGGTGGCTTATCAGGGTGGAGTATGAGAGAAGTGGAGAGAATCCACATGACAGTGGTGAGGGGTTGTGGGCTTGTGGGCCAAAGAGGAAAGAGTCTGGGGGGCCAGGCAGAGAACGAAGGGATGCAAGAGAGTGCCACAGATTCAGTACAGACTTCAGTCATACATCCTCGTAGTACCATCTTCATTTGCTTGCTTTACCTCTCAGAGCTTTCATTTCCTCACTTGCAAAAATAAAAATAAAAATAACACATAATAGTGGCAACAGTCCCGTGAAGCAGGTACTACTATCACTATTACACCATTTTACAGGTGAAGGAATGAGGCGCAAAGAGATCCCATCATACAGCTGGGAAGTGGCAGAGCAGATGTGACCCAGTCTGTTGGGCTCCAAGGTCCCGCTCTTCACCGCTACGCCACGCTCCCAGATTTTACCATCAACGGCTCTCTTCCCAGGTGGCCTCACCCGGTTCAATTCCTCTCTCCGTCTCAGAATTTTACCCAGAGCCCCCAACCCAGATTGATAATCAGCATCTGCTCCCAACGGTAGCACCTGACACCTGACATAACTTTTCTCCCAGGCTCCGGTCCCTGAAGTCACCGCGATGTGGGTGTGAGCCCTGGTTCTGCCTTTTCCAGCTGTGGGGCCTGGGAGAAGCCACTTCCCTTCCGAAAGCCTCGGTTTCCTCACCTATGGCCCAGGGAGTCTTGTCCTGAGTTTGCTGGACTGTGGTGGGGACGGCATGAAGCTCCACTCAGGGAGCCTGTGGCACTGGGAAGGGTTTGCGGTCCATCAGACTCTTATCAAAAGTTCATCATATCCACAGTCCTGGGGATGGTGCCAGGTATTGCTTTGCTTTTCCCGACAAGTCTTCAGAGTACATCATGAGAAAGCATGCTGGCCACTGCCCGTTTGCTTTCAAATGCTACTGCCCATCTCCTGCAAACGGCTTTTCCCAGGCTCCTTTGCCAGGGTGAGCCAATGGGAAGTTCTGGTGGGAGACTGGGGAGTGGGAGAAGCCAGAGTATTCCCCCCTACCTTCTCTGCTTAGTGGGGGCTGGGGGGGGGTGCGTGTCACTTTTCCAGCACTGGCTGCTGTCTTTTGTGTCTTTAGCGCCTGCAGAGCCACCCATTCCTTGGCGGTTCAGGTGGGTGGTGGATCCTGCCATGATTCAAACTACTGCTTGGCAGTATCATCACCTCCCCCATTTGTCCCTCCAGCACACGAGCGGTAGCCGCTTCTGCCATTGCCCGAATGGGATTGCCTCACCATTTGCTGTCTGGCTTTTCAGCCCTCCCCTCTCCTGTGTAATCAATTCCCTGTATTAAACTTCTGTTTGAAATACTTAGAGAGGCTTCTGTTTTTCTGACGGGCCCTGACTCTTACAGCAGGCATCTATCTACCTACCTATCATCTATCTATAGAGAGAGGCATCCTCTTCTCCAAGCCCAGAGTCTTTATCCTGGAGGGTTGGAGTTAGACCCCTGAGGGCACATGACAGGGCAACTGGACAGGGCTCTAGCTCCTTCTAGCTCTCTGCAGTGAACCTGCTCCAAGGCGAACAAAGCTGTCTGGTGCTAACACCGTCTCCTGCAGCTGGAGTGTGTCATGTGCGGCGAGGCTGTCTCTTCACTATGGCTTCCCAAAGGCTCGCCTGCACCAAGTCGGGGGAGAGGAGAAAGCAGTGAAAGAGGCAAAGGGAGCCCCATCTGGCCACACTTGCAGAGGACCTGGACAGAGCAGCCGTTCAGCAAGCCTACCTTGTCCTCCCCCTTCAGGATCGTCCCTGGGACTCAGGCCAAAGCCTTGAACGTTAAAACCAGCCCTAAGGGGAATGAAGGATTTCTCCAAGCCAGGACAGCTTCCCCGGGGCCCCACTCCCCAAAGAGCAAAGGAGGCAGGGACAGACTCCTTTGAGTGAGTAGAGGGGTGGAGCCCTGCCTCCCAACCATACCTCTGGGACTCCTACTGGGGGCTGCTCACAGAGGTCCTCCCCTCCCTTCTTCCCTTCCAGAGCCCTGGGTAGAGGTCACTTTAGCCAGCCTCCTGCCTCTAAGCCACAGCAGAGGCTGGTCAGATGGGAGGCTCTGGTGGGTCTCACAGGCCCTTCCTGGGTGTGTCCCATCTGGGGCTCTGGGTCCCTGGCTTCATCTGTCACTTTGAAGCCTCTTGCCCCTCACCCAGGGACCAATGTAAATCCTAGGATTTCTGGGCTCTCAATTTTCCCCTATTTGCATGTTTCTGGGGTGCTTGCACAGGCCCCCACAAGGTAGGAGGAGCCCGAAGACTCCCCCAGGCTAACCTCACCCTCCGTGGTAAGTGGGGAAATGAGGGCTCAGAACAGAGACTTGCTGGAAATCTGCAGAGTCATTGGCAGGTTGTGGGGAGCCATAGGGGTGAAGCATGTGAGAAGCTGGACCAAGGCCCAAGGGACACGTGTCCTGACCAGCACTTGGAGTAGCATCTATACCTCATGTCCCTCACAGGTACCAAAGAGGCCACAAGGCCACAAACCGTCATACTCCCAGAGAGGCCACAGGCTCAGCAATCTGGGGACTCACACATGCATAAGTGCACGCACACACGTGCACCCCAATGGGCAGACACACCCACCCCCAATGCACACACATACATGGATTTGCACCCACATGCGCGCTCATCAGCACACACAGCCACACACCTACACAAACCCCCAGGGAATCATATCCACATGCACAATCTCACATGTATGCAATCTGCTACACGTCCCATAACATGTGTGCATGCAAAGAGCTCACACACACACACACACACACACACACATCAGCTGGCCAAGGTGCCCTCAAACACCAGGATACGCTTCCCACCGTGCAGGCTGTTGCATTCATCCCTGTCCCCCACGCAAGCAGACAGACAACCCTCCAGGACTGCGCCCATGCAGGTGACCGCGGGGATAACCACAGCCGCAGGCACGGCGCAGCTGCCCACGTGCACACACACAGTCACAAGGAGCCTCCTCCACTTTCCCTGCGGCAGGTGTTCTGACACCTCTTGGTGGGACCCTCCTCAAGGAGCCAGTAGCCACCTGGCTGCCCTTGGGACTAAGAAAGCACCTTGTCCGCTCCCCAGCCCTGTCCCCTAAGCTGGGTGGCCCGGGTCCTGGGGGAAGGGGAAGGGCTGCCCAGCTCAAAGTCTGGGGCCAAAGTCTTGTTTGCAGGCGCGGGGCGGAAGTTGCATAAACCTGCCCCAGCGCCCAGTGACCCGGCTCATTGTCTCCAGCTTCCCCTTGGCTGCAGGCCCAGGCCCAGCCGGCTGACCTGTTTCTCTGGGGAGGATGCGGAAGGTGGCTCCTGTCTCCCTTGCCCTGGGAACTGACAGCCAAAGAGGACTCTACTGGTCCCCAGCTCTATGTGTCACCCACTTGAAGCAGAGATGCACAGAACTTAGAACCTAATCTCTTCTTTGCCAGCTGGAGAGCTGAAGCCCAGGGAAGGCAGGAGGCTGGCCCAGGGTCACAGCAAGCTGGAGGCACAGCAGGGCTTGCACCCAAGCTCAATTCTCTCTCTAAACCTAAGAAAGATCACTCAGAAGCTCAATAGTTCTAATGCAAATGAGCAGAGCTACTCTGGGTTTAGATGCAGGGGACCCCAGAGTCTGTGAGTAGAGACTACCCTTCACCCCTCAACCTCCACCATGACTGAGTTAGTTCATCAAAGGATCAGTTTGCCATATCACCAACTCATTGAGCTAACCAAATTTACCCCAACTTAAAAAATTTTGTTTTTAATTTGTAACGTTTCTAGCAACGTGTATGAGATGAACTGGCCAGGCCTTTGAGGGCCATGGGAAGCCAGACCCCTCTCCACCTCCGGGAGCTGCAGCTCAGGCTGGGGTGCCACCTCTTCTCTCTCCTGTCTTTATTCCAAGTCGCTCCAACGGCAGCATCAGGGAGGTGGGGTAGAGACAAACTGAATATTCCTGAAAATCCCTGAAATCTACAGCTATTCAAAACCATCCCATCTCTGGCAACCTATCTTCTCTCCTTCCCTCCCTCCTTCCCCACCCCCTTCCCTTTTTTCCTCCTGCCTGGGTGCATTCCTCATCTCATCCAGCTGAAATTCCCAAGGCAGTTCCTAATGGGGCGGTACGGTGGCCGTTATGGTCAGAGTTAAAGTTGGGTGGGACAGCAGCCTGGTAGCTCAGAGAACGGGTCTGTACAGGGGATGGAGAAGATGAATAACCCACCGAGGATTAAAGGAGCCACAGGTTTCTCATGGACAAGGGAGGCACAAGTATGGAAAGGAGGACCCTGAAGAACCTTATCGCGTTGGACTACCAGTGGACCTATGAGTGACAGACATGGTTTAAAGTGTGTGTGTGTGCTTGTGTTTTCTCTGCTCTGTTCACTGAGAAGGACCGAGAGCAACAATGCTTCAGTAGCAATGAGCACACCTAGCACTGAGGTCATATTTTCAAAACACCATTCTCCCCTAAAAACGAATCCAGTACCAATCATAGTACTCTACACGGCTGGGCTGTCAACAATATTTACATTGTCACAAACTAAACCCAGAATATTTATCTAACCAAAATGTATAATATGATCATACAAGGAATATGGACCAGGAGAAGCAAGGAAAGGGATTGTATGGGAAGAAAATTCTTATCTTCCAAAGTAGGAAGACAATAGATTATGTCTAAAACTGAAAATCAAGAAATAACACTACGACCTCCCTGGTGGCACAGTGGTTATGAATCCACCTGCCAATGCAGGAGACACAGGTTCAATCCCCGGTCCGGGAATATCCCAGGTGCCACAGAGCAACTAAGCCTGTGCGCCACAACTACTGAGCCTGTACTCTAGGGCCCACAAGCCACAACTACGGAGCCCACGTGCTGCAACTACTGAAGCCCGCCCTCCTAGAGCCGTGCTCCTCAGTAAAAGAAGCCACTGCAATGAGAAGCCCGCGTACCGCCATGAAGAGTGGCCCCCGCTTGCCGCAACTAGAGAAAGGCCGCGCACAACAAGGAAGACCTAAAGCAGCCAAAAATAAATAAATAAATTTTATTTTTTTAAAAAAAAGAAATAACTCTATGTTTGGGATAGAAAAGAACTTTTTATCATAACTTGTATCCTGACTTTTCAAAGATAACTGTATATATTATGTGTTAAATCCTTCTATATATACATTGCAATTTTATACATTTAACTCAATAAAGAAAATAAGTCAGAGTAAACAATAAATTTATATAAAATTTTAAAAAAGAAAGAACCACGCGAGCCTGTTATTTAGAAGTATAAAGGTAAAGGAAAAAGAAACTGCTGTATCTTGCTAAAAGCAGTTGCCTCTGGTGGTTGGGAATTGGGGGCAAAGACAGATTAGACAAGAGAGCGCATCCAGAACAAAGTGCATGTATAATTTTAATAAAAGTTGAAATCAAAATAGAAAATTATAATTAAAAGAAATATATTTTGAGCAAAGCAGTAAATGTGGACAATTGGTGGAGTTAACTATTTAGCAAAATCTACAAAAGAATCTGCCAAATGCTAAAGTGCCGATGAAACAGAAAACTACTTTTTAAGGGATTTAAAAAAAAATCAGTCTCTAATGAAAATTTTCCATGTGATACTACGAAAAGCTATTCATAGGGTATTATTTAAGAAGAATAAATGCACTGAAAGAGTAAATACGACCCTTAGCTTTGGCCTCATTGAATTGTCCTTGAAACACTGCTAGGTGTTCCATTAGAAAAATGTACATTGAACATAAAAAGAATATTTCTTAAACAGATTTTTGGAAAATCAGTCAATTTAGTAATATGGGGCAGTGGTCCTTCAATGAGCCTTTGGAGAACTAACTTTGGCCAAATTGGCCTTTGGAGGTTTGGTGGTTTCCCCTGCATCCAAAGAGCCTCCCCAAGACCCAGGCCATTCTCAACCAGGTCCAGCTCCAATCCGATTGGCAGCCTCCCTGAAGGAGAGGACTCACATTCTTCACAACAGCCCTGTGTAGTGTAAATTTCTAACTCTATTTTACAGATGAGAAAATGAAAGTTTGGAGAAACGAACTGACTTGCCCAAAGACACATAGTCAAAAAGTAGCCTAACTGGACTTGGCACATAGGTTGATGAACTCTAAGGCCAGGGTTCTCTTGCTCCCTCGCCTTTTGGCTCTCCCACCTGCTGACGCCAGACCTAATTAGAGCCTCGCTGGCCCCCGAGATGAGCTGGGAAGCAGATGTGTCATTAGAGCATGAGATGCTGGGAGCTCGCACCATGTGTCATTATGTTTAATTACATGAGTTGAGGCTTCTGCGTGGGCTGGTGGAGCCAGAGTGTCTCTGTGCCCAGGTGGCCAGGGAATTTCTGCAGCTGAGTGTTGGGGCAGGGGCTGCCAAAGGTCCTTACAACAACCCTGGGAGCTAGGCCCATGTTCCCTGCATCTGCTGGCGTAAGCCAACCTCCAGGCTTCTTTCTGAGGCTGTGGGGAGGGTCTTGGTAGAAAGGTGCTGTCCTTCATGCCTCACTGGATGTTCTTAGCCAGACTGTCACCTGGGCAGACAATGGAGTAGAAGGAGATGGCTACACAAAGAGAACAGCCCCCAGTTCCCCTCATTCCATCTCCAGACAGACAGACAGGCACACACACACACACACACACACACACACACACACACACACACTCACTCACTCACTTTATACCAAAACATGGTTTTGGAACTTGTATCTGAACCTTTGAGTAAAGAGATGCTTACACCTTTATCAACTGCATTGTGTGTTTGCTTTGGTGGAAGGGCAGGTCAGAAGGAATGTGGAACAGGAAGGAGTTTTTTCCTCTCTGAGCAGAGATGGCCAGTGGAAGCCACCTTTTGCATGTGTTCATTTAATAAACACGTGTTGAATTGCTTCTGTGTGTTGGGCATTGTTCTAAGCACTGGTGTTATGAAATAAAGTCCCTGATCTTAAGGAGTTTACTTCTAAGGGATGAAGGACAATAAACATACAAATAAATATGTAATGTACCAGATGGTGACAAGCCGTATAAAGAAGTAGGGCGAGGAGCACCTGTTCATAGGTGATGATCCGGCTGGAGAAACAGTCAAGCCTCTCTCCCCTGATTTACCCAACCAAATCCAAAGGATAGATGGAGAAAAATGTGGGCTGTAGAACAAAGGAACTCATCTCCCCAGTTGCTTCTTCCTCTTCAACCTTCTCTCTTCCTCTAATATTTCTTTTCTTTAGAAAATTAAATATTTGAAATGTACAGAAATTATAGAAAATTTTGTAACAAATACTCAGGTACCAAGTACCCATGTTAAAAAAAATGAATTTTTAGATTTGTAAAAAACCAAAACCAAAACGTAACAAATACAATCAAAGCTCCCTATATTAGTCAGGAAAGACTAGGTTATGTAGTAATAACAAACAATCCCCAAATCGCAGAAGCTTTAAATAAGAAAGGTCTATTTCTCTCTCATTTTCTGTATCCAGTGAGGGTTGACTAGAGAGAGCTGTATTCACTGTAGTCATTCAGGAACCCAGGCTGATGAATGCCCCACCATTTTATGATGCTGGGATCTCAGTAGGAGACTTCAGGATTCACCATGTAGGAAAAGGAGAATGAAGACTCACACATTTGCTCTTAAATGTTTACAAATGGCAGTGGCATAAGTCAGCTCTGCGCATGTTTCACTGGCTAAAGCAAGTCATGTGTCTATGTCCAACTGCAAAGGAGCAGCGAAGTGTAATCCTCTCATGTGCTCAGAAGAAGATAAGAACTGACATGTTGGTGAGCATTGTTAATATCTACCACTTTCCCCATCCCATTTCCATCTATCCCTCACTCTCAGGGATAAGCCCCATCTGGAAGTTGTTGTGTATAATTTTCATCTATGGATTTTGTTTTAACTTTTAATATACCTGTATGCATCAGTAAATAATACGTGGAAAGAAATCACAAAGAAAATTAGAAAGTGTTTTGAACTCAATGACAATGAAAACACAACATATCAAAGTCTGTGTGATGAAGCTAAAGCAGTATAATAGAGGAAAACTTATAGTATTAAATGATATATTTAAAAAAGAAGAATGTTCCAAAACTAATTATCTAAGCTTCTAGCTTAAGAAACTGAACAATGCAGAGCAAATTAAACCCAAAGCAAGCAGAAATTTTAAAATAATGCAGATAAGAGTAGAAATCAGTGAATAGAAAACAGAAAAACAAAAGAGAAAATAAATGAAACCATAAGCTGGCTCTTTGAAAATGTCAACAAAATTGATAAATCTCTAGCCAGACTGAACAGGAAAAAAATGAAGACACAAATTACCAATATCAAAAATGAAAAGGAACATCCCTGCAGATCCTAGGAACATTAAAAAGCTGTAAGGGAATGTTTATGCCCAACTTTATGGCCATAAATTTGACAACTTAAATGAAACAGGGAAGGGAATTCCCTGGCTGTCCAGTGGTTAAGACTCACTGCTTTCATTGCCAGCTCCCTGAGTTCGATCCCTGGTTGGGAAACTAAGATCCCACAAGCCACGCCATGCGGCCAAAAAAAAAAAAGCAAGAAAAAAATGAAACAGGCAAATTCCTTGAAAGACACAAACTATCAAAGCACACTCAAGGAAAAAATAGATAACCCAAATAGTTCTATATCTATTAAGGAATAGGAATGAATGACTAATAAAAGATTTCCCATGAAAAAAATTCCAGGGCTTCACTGGAAATTCACAGTGAATTTCACTTCACTGGTAAATTCTCCAAGTTAAATTAACTTAAGAAAAAAGAATTATTATACATAAACTCTTTCAGAAAATAGAAGGGGAGGGTACCTCTCAACTAATTCTCTGAGTTCAGAATTACTCTGATAACCAAAACATGACAAAGACATAAGAAAGATAACTATAAACCTATATCCCTCATGAATATAGGTACAAAAATCTCTAACAAAATATTAGAAAATAAAATCCAGCAATATCTAAAGAAAATAATGCATCAAGACCAAGTGGGGTTTATCTCAGGAACATAAGGTTGGTTTAACACTAAATAATCAATCAAAATAATTCATCATATCAACAGATTTAGAAAGAAAAAACATATTATCATCTTAATAGATGCAGAAAAAACATTTGACAAAATTTGAAACCCACTCATGATAGAAAAAAGAAATTCTCAGCAAACTTGGAATAGAAGGGAACTCTCCTACAGCCTAATGAACAGCATCCACAAAAAGACCTGCAGCTAACACCATACTTAATGGTGAAAGACTGAATGCTTTCCTCCTGAGACTGGGAACAATGCAAGGATATCCACTGTCACCACGTGTCAGCATTGTACTGAATGTCCCAGCCTATCCAATAAAACAACAAACAAATAAACAAATAAATGGCAAAGAGATTGGAAAAGAATAACTAAAACTCTAATTATCCATAGATAACATGGTTATCTGTGTTGAAAACCCCCCCAAATCTACTAAAAATCTAACAGAAATAATAAGTAAATTTATCAAGGTTGCAGGCTACAGGACTGATATGCAAAAATCAATTTCATTCCTATGTACTAGGAATAAATTTTTTGAAATTAAAATTAAAAATCAATACCACTTACAATAGCATTAAAAACAAAACACGAGGGCTTCCCTGGTGACGCAGTGGTTGAGAGTCTGCCTGCCGACGCAGGGGACACGGGTTCGTGCCCCGGTCTGGAAAGATCCCACATGCCGTGGAGCGGCTAGGCCCGTGAGCCATGGCCGCTGAGCCTGCGCGTCCAGAGCCTGTGCTCCGCAACGGGAGAGGCCACAGCAGTGAGAGGCCTGCTTATCGCAAAAAAAAAAAAAAAAAAGCGAAAAAACTAAGGGTAAATCTAATGAAGTGAGATTTGTACACTGAAAACTGAAAATCATGGCCAAGAGAAGACAAAGGTGACTAAATCAATGGAGAAATATACCATGTTCGTGGATCAGAAGACTCAATACTTCAAGATGTCAATTCTTCTTCAATTATTTATAGACTCAACACAATCCCAATCAAAATCCCAGAGGGCTTTTTTGTAGATACTGACAAACTGATCCTAAACTATATACAGAAAAGCAAAGGACTTAGAATAGCCAAAACAATTTTGAAAAAGAAGAATGAAGTCGAGGGACTCACTCTACATTATTTCAAGACAGTATAAAGCAACAGTAAGAAAGTATAATAGTGGCCTAAGTTTGGACCTATGAATCAATGGGAAAGAATAGAAAGTCCTGAAATAGATCCATACACATGTAGTCAGTTGATTTTTGACAAAGGGACCAAGGTAATGCAATGGAGAAAGAATAGTCTTTTCACTTTTCAAGAAATGATGCTGAAACAATCAGACATCTATTAAAAAAAAAAAACAAAACCTCAACCTTTACCTTTCACAAGATATAAAAATTAATTCAAAAATGGATCTTAGACTTAATATAAAATATACTACTATGAAAACTATAGAAGAAAATATAGGAAAATATATTTGTGACCTTGACAGATAAAGATTTGTTAGGATGCAAATAACACAAACCATAAAAAACAAAACATTGATAAACTGGACTTCCTCAAAATGAAAAACTTCTGCTTTATGAAAGTCCCTGTTGAGAAAATGAAGAGACAAACCAAAGACTGGGAGCAAATGTCTGATAAAGAACTAGGATCCAGGGACTTCCCTGGTGGTCCAGCGGTTAAGACTCCACGCTGCCACTGCAGGGGGCCTGGGTTCAATCCCTGGTCAGGGAACTAGATCCCACATGCCGTAACTAAAGATTCCTCATGCTGCAACTAAGACCTGATGCAGCCAAATAAATAAATAAATATTTAAAAAAAAAAAAAAAAGAACTAGGATCCAGAATTAAAATTTTTTAATGTTCTTTTATTTGTTTCTTTGTTTGTTTCTTTAGGCCATGATGCACAGCTTGTGGGATCTTAGGTCCCCCGACCAGGGGATTGAACCCAGGCCCTTGGCAGTGAAAAGTGCCAAGTCCTAACCACTTGGCAGCCAGGAAATTCCCTTAAAGTTCTTTTAAGTTAGACAAACGACCCAATAATAAAATGAGCAACAGCTTTGAAGAGACACTTCTCCAAAGAAGACATATGGATGGGTGGCAAATAAGTGCATGAAATACTCAACACCATTATTCATTAGTCAGTGCAAATTAGAGCCACAGTGAGTCAGCACTACACACCTACAGAATGGCTAAAATTTTAAATCCTGACAACATCAACTTCTGGTAAGGGTGTGGAGCAACTAAAACATACATTGCTGGCAGATTCCTGCAGTTGTACAACCACATTGGAAAATAGTTTGGCGGTTTCATTTAGTTAACTATATGACCCAATGATCCTACTCCTGGGTATTTACTCAAGAGAAACAAAAACACATGTCCATACAAAGACTTGTACATGAATATTCATAGCAGCTTTATTCACAATAGTCAAAAACTGGAAACAACCCAAATGCTCAACAACTGGTGGATGGATAAGCAAAATTTGGTTGTTCCCACAGTGGAATACCACTCAGCAATTAAACACAATGAACTACTGAAACATGGGACAATCTCTGCATGGATAAATCTCAAAAGCATGATAATAATTAAAGTCAGATATTAAAGACTCACACTCTATGGTTCCATTTATATAATGGGCTGGAAAACACAAAACTAAAGGAGCTGAAACCAGATCAGTGGTTTCCAGGAACTTGGAGATGGGGTGAAGATTGACTACAAGGGGGCACGAAGAACTTTTGCAGTAATGGAAGTGTTCTGTATCTCAATTGCGGTCGTGGTTACAAGACTGTATTCAATTTCCAAGACTCATCAAAGCCTATACTTAGAAAGGATGAATCTACCATATGTAACTCATTTCTCAATAAACCTGACTTTCAAATGGCTCAAAGAAAAATGATGTCTTATGTATATGTGGGTATACATACACACACAAACATGCCTCTCACATGCATACGTATGTATGTGTATATATGTATGTGTGTATATATCTATATCTATAACTATATCTATACGCCTCCCGAGTGAGATTGGAGGGGAAAGAATGATAACTCAGATATACATACAAATATATATGTATAGATACACATGTATATGTATATATATATTTTTTTTAATATGGGGAGAGGATGATAAAGCAAACGTGGTAAAATGCTAACATTTGGGGAAACTGAAAGTATACAGAAATTCTTTGTTCCACTTTTCAACTCTAATCTGAAATTGTTTCAAAATAAAAAGTTAAAAATTATATATGATTGCTTTTGTATGATAAAAATTTGCATATATAGCATTAGACAACATCCATTCTTTTACAACTTGATGTTTTTCATACCACATCATGGTTTCAAAACGTGTCCATGTTGAAACATGCACGTGTAGTCATTCATTTTCACGGTCATGGGATAGCCTACTGTGTGCACATTTCAAAATATAGTCATTCTTTTCCTTGTTGAGGGACACTTAGGTTGTGTCCTTTTTTCCACCCCATCACAAACTGCTGCAGCCAATGCCCTTACTTAGTTTTCTTGTGCACAAATACAAAAGTTTCTCAAGGGTTTCAATCAGGAGTGGAATTGCTGGGTCATTAGGCATGTGAGTCTTTGCCTTTACTAGGGACCGTGAGGTTGCTCTCTTCAGCGGTCCAACCAAACACCCCTCCACCCATGACTGCACAGGGCCTTTTGCTGCCATGCTGCTTCCTGGTTTAGGCTCACCCCCTCCTTCCAGAAATTCCTCATCCCTGTAGGCATGAACACTGAGTCACTGATGCAGAGGCCAAGGGCTTGGGGAGGGGAGGATGGTTTCTCTTTTGGTGATTAAAAATGTCCTAAAATTGACTGTGCTGATAAGTTTACATATCTGTGACTACACTAAAAACCAGATTTTAAATGTGTTTCATTTCCAGCTTTATTGAGATATAATTGACATATAACATTATGTAAGTTTAAAGTACAATGAGATGACTTGATGTACATATATGTTGTGAAATGATTACCATAACAAAGTTAGTTAACACACCCATCACTTCACCTAGTTATCATGTGTGTGTGTTTGTGGTGAAAACTTTTAAGATCTATTCTCTTAGCAACTTTCAAGTATACAATACAGTATTATTAACTACAGTCACCATGCTGTACTTTAGATCCACAGAATTTACTCTTCTTATAACCAGAAGTTGGTACCCTTTGAATACTCAAAACCACTGGTCTGTACACTTTTAAAAAATTTATTTATTTACTTATTTATTTTTGGCTGTGTTGGGTCTTCGTTGTTGTGCGCAGGCTTTCTCTAGTTGCAGAGACTGGGGGCTACTCTTCGTGGCAGTGCGTGGGCTTCTCACTGCGGTGGCTTCTCTTGTTGCAGAGCACGGGCTCTAGGTGCGCGGGCTTCAGTAGTTGTGGCTCGCAGGCTTAGTTGCTCTGGGCATGTGGGACCTTCCCGGACCAGGGCTCGAACCCGTGTCCCCTGCATTGGCAGGTGGATTCTTAACCACTGCACCACCAGGGAAGTCCCTGCCTTGTACACTTTGAATGGGTGAGTTGTATGGTATGAGAATTGTATCTCAATAAAGCCGTTTCAAAAACTGAGCCTGGTGAGTTGTCTCTTCCCTCTCCACTTCCTTTCTCTATAATTTTTCTTCTCTTCATTAAGTATTTCTTGGCTGTTCCCAAACAATTCCTGTTCTTAATTCTCTGTCTCTGCCTCTTTTTACCAAATGTCCTTATTCTGCATCAGCCCATGAACTGAAATGCCAAAAGAAAGGATTCTCCAGGGAAGTGGTGGGCAGAGGAGAAGTTACAAGCAAACAGAATCCTCTCATCCATGGGGGAGGCTGTGGACACCAGGACCAGGCTTAGAGTGAGACAACCAGGGCACAAAATGTGAGAAGGCAGTCACCCTCGGGGCTTGCAAGCGCAGGCTGGCACCCAAGAGTGGTTTTTCCTTACATACAATTTACCATTAAAACCATTTTAAAGCGTACAATTCAGTGGTTTTTAGTACCTTCACAATGTTGTGGAACCATCACCACTATCGAGTTCCAGAACATTCTCATCGCTCCAAAAGGGAACCCCATATCTATTAGTAATCCTTCCCTATTTCTCCATTGTGTAGCCCCTTGCAACCACTAATTTATTTTTTTTTTGTCTCTATGGATTTCCCTATTCTGGACATTTTACATAAATGGAATCATACAATATGTGGCCACTTGTGACTGGCTTCTTTTATTTAGCATAATGTTTTCAAGGTTCAACCACGTTGTAGCATATACCACTACTCTATTCCTTTTTATGGCCATGGCCACATAATATTCCATTATGTGCATGTAGCACATTTTGCTTACCCACTCATCTGTTGATGAACATTTTAATTGTTTCCACCTTTTGCTATTGTGAATACTGCTGCTATAAACAGTCACGGACAAATTTTTGTTTGAACCCCTGTTTTCAATACTTCTGGGTTTACACCTAGGAGTGGAATTTGCTGGGCCATATGCTAATCTATGTTGAACTTATTGAGGAACCATCTCCTTACATTTTGCACCTTGAGCGTCTAGGGTGCTTCATCCTAGTGCAGCCCTAAGTGCACACTCACCCATTTATGACTTTCATCCCTACGTCCCCGCCATCCCCATGCACATCAGCAGCTTTGAGGCAGAGGTGTTGACATGGGCAACAATTCTAAGTCACATGCAGGGGCCAAAAGGATGTCCTGTGAAGCTAGAACACAAAGGGAACACCGCAAGTGGGGCTGGAGAAGTCAGTAGATGCCAGGACACGAGGCTGTCATCCTCAGAAACTGGGACTTCACGTTGTTGGTTACAGGGAGCCGGGAGGAGAGAAATCACCAGGGAAGGAAAGGTTACAAACTCTGCCTTAAGACTGGAGAGTGCTCAGGGACACCGGGAAAGGTCACTATAGTCCTCATCGGGCCTGACTCCACACAGGAATTGAGGTGAACCCCTTCCACCCTGTGGGCCTCCATTTCTCAGACTGGAAAATGGACGCAGTAAGCTTCTGCTGTCTGTTATAGGTGAGATTCTGGATGTGAGCTGGCTTTGTGATCTATGAAGCTCAGGATAGAAGCTTCCAGTTGAAATGCCTGCTCAGGTGACTTCTAGAACGTGGAACAGGTAGACCCAACTTGATCTGGCTCCATGGAAGCATCTGAGGAGTCGTGTGTAGATTGAAATTCTATCAAGGGAGACCCATTTACAGCACGGGGGAACTGACTACTTAAATGAACCCAGCAGTGAATCCTCAGGCGTGACTTTTGTGTTCAGTAAATTGGAACTTTCATATATTGGGTTTGCAGCTCAGCCGAATTCTGAAAAATTATTAATAGTTCAAACCACTTGGAGGTGGAGGTGGCAAGACTCCAATTTCTATGATTTTCATAGTACAGGGACTTTCTTCGGAGCAATAATCTCATCTACAAGAGGCCCAGGGCCTCCCTAGGCGGGCTCAAAAGGAGAGGGCTCTGGACAGAAGAGGAAAGCAGAGACTGTGCTTTCCCCACCCACGGAGCATGAAGGTCAAACTAGATTATGTTAAGGCAAGGAGGCGTGCTGATCATATCTGGGTAATTTGTAGATTACCAAAACGGTCGGGGAAGGAAACAAGGGACTTCCTCTGGAGGAAAAGGGATATTTCAGACTCCAATTCAATCCACATTTGTAGAGGGAACTTCAGCCCCACGCTAGGCACTTGGTACTTATTATTCCATTTAATTTTTCCAACAATCCCTTTATTTACAAAGCCAGCAAGGATCAAAAAGGTCAAGTGGCTTGCCAAGGTCACAGGGCAAGTTCAGCCCTGAGGCCAAGATTTGAACCCAGATCTCACGACTCCAGGCTTGGGGCTGGTTCCACCAAGCCACCTTCAAGTGCCCTTGAGAGTTACAAAGAGTCGGACATGTGGGTGATATCTGGGACAGAGAGGACCTAAGTGGTCAGGGCTAATGTGACCCTGTGGGAGGGTCATTCGTGTCTTCTCTTTTTGGTTTGTCCTGGAAAGTCCCACATCTTTTGCAGAGCTGCTTCCTAGTATCCTTATCTGGAATGGCTGCCAAGGGCAGCCAAAGACCAGGCTTGCCCTTGGAGGCCTGAGAAGGGAGGCTGAGGGCAAAGGTTCAGTCCATTTCATGTGGCCCTCCCGGCCAGGGGCCCCGCAGGTGGGTGGAGTAAGCCTGCGTTCGTCAGCACCCTCCTCACTCTCCCGAGCAGGGGTCTGGCAGGCGGGGGCAGAGTCCCCCAAGCTGAGACTGCCCTTCCCCAAACAGGGCTGCCTGCGATTCAGAGACTGCATGGAGAGAGCAGAGACTGTAGATTGAAACCTGGGTTCAGATCCCAGTCCCCAACTTACCTGGCAGGAGAGATACCATGGGCACGAAGGTGGCTTTCCCAGGGTGAGGCTCATCCATTGCACTCCAGATGTGCTGAACCCTGTGACTTCCCCTGACCGTCCCCCCAAAATCCCAGTCCCATCACTTACTTGGCTAAGTTTCTTCATCTCACTGTGCTTTGGTTTCTCCATCTGGGACCAATACTCATCAGATGGAAGGGGTGAGCCTATAGGAAGCGCTTCCCATCAAGGAATGAGAGCTGTTTAAGGTTTCCTGGTGCCCCTCCAGCTCCAAGGAGCAGAACCTGTGTCCAAACAGTTAGCACACCTGCCTGGGTACTGGTGTAGCCCTGGGGAGATACCGTGATGGACCAGTCATGGCTCCTGCCCTGCCGGAGCTCATGCTCTAGGGAGGAGGCAGAACCAAGCCGGCCAGTGGGACAAGGGCTGCAGCAGAGGGATGCACAATACAGCCAGGAGGTGGGAAGGAGAGACTTCACAGGGGAGAGTCTAAATATTTAACAACCTGCTTGTCATGGTCACTGGCCAATCAGAAAGGACACTGGCTGTAAACAATCCATAAGACCCATCAGTGTGATTTTGAATGCCCTGGGAAGGGACATTTGATTTGGGTCCTGATGGATAAGAATTCTTCAGACATGTGGGAAAAAAGGGCACTCCAAGCAGTGGGAACAGCATGTTGTAAGGCCTGAGGACCAGAAAAAGCAGGGTATGCCTAGAACCATATGGCTGGAGCGTAAGATGCACATGGGGGGTGGGGAGAAGAGAGGGTCTTGAATACCAAACTAAGCTTGGGTGACACTGTTAGGACACTTCTTTCTTTTTCTTCTTTTCACTTAGGATACTTCTGATGTGGCATTCCATGCCTGTGACCCTGACGAACGGGCGCGCAGCAGTGGGAGTTTCCAGGGTCTGTACACTCCTCCCATCCCAGGCCCATGACATCTACTTGGGGCAGCGGCGTTGCTTGGGGTCTGGCTCCATTCTCCTGGGAGAGGGTCCAACAAGCGTGGGCTAGGAGGAGAGGCTCAGTCAAGGGCCCCAGAGTGTCACTGAGGCCCCCTGTCTGCTCAGGAAAAACTCAGGGATGCTTTGGGAATAAGGGAACTGGTTCTAGCACAAGCTCTGCTGCTTATGTACTGTGTGATCTTGAGTAAGGCACAAACCCTCTCTGGGCCTCAGGGTCTCCATAGCCAGCATGAGGAAGACTGTTGATTTCTCCCTTGGAAATTAAGAGAGTGCCAAGCTGATCCTCTCCGACCAGCCACGCTACCTGACCCCGTGGGAAACGTGAGGGATTTGAACTCAGGCAGAGCCAAGTTTGAGTCTCAATTTTGGGATGTCCTGGATCTTTGACTTTGAGCAAGTGTTAAGTTCTGGGCCTTCATTTCCTCATCTCTAGAACGTGGACTTAATTGGCGAGGTCGATATGGTGTAGAATAAACGAGAACACTTTGGGTAAGAGTCTCGCTCCCTCCCTCGCCTTCTATGGGTGTCCTTTGCTCAGCGGCAGGGCCTTTGCTGAAGCTGGAGGTCAGTGGGGCGTGGGGAGGAAGGCCGTACCCTTTACTGCTCTGCCAGGACACTTTCGGGCACTATTAGTAATAAACAGCCATGAGCCCGGTGTGTCCTACGGAAACTGGAATCTATGATCCTGGCGATGAGAGGAGAGGCAGAAATGGAGAATGAGCTACAGAGGGGAGGTGAGGCGGGAGCAGGCACCGTGAGAAGTGAGGTCTCACGCTGGCTTTAGGACGTTCTCCTGCAGGACGTGCTGATTAGTTTAGTTCCCCTTGCCAGTGTTCCAGAAGAACTTCAGTAAAGAGCTGCTCCTCTTTGCAGCGGTTTGGGAATTGGATTTGAGTTGGATGATTTTTTTTTAATCTCATGCATTTGCTTTGCTGGTTGGTTGCTTCCTTTTCTTCTTGGCTGTGACTCCCTGCTAAGCCTGCTCTCCGGCTGGGGGCAGGAAGGCCCAGTTACAGCTGGGCTCTGCAGGTAAAGAGCTTTACGATGCTCAGAAAACAGTCATTGCTCAGAGAATATCCCTCCCCTTCCATCATCCTCAGCAACAGCGCCCTTGCACCGGGACCCTGTCCACGGTCATCGCAACCCCCCAGACTCACCAGTGCCTTCATACTCTGCAAGTAGTCTGGGCCCTCCCGACGCCCCACCCCTCCCCGTGCAAGAATCCTGAACTCCTCTGAGAGGCTGCTGTACTGCTGTCCTCTCCGCTTCCTCTCTCTTCCCCTCTGGTGGTGGCTGGGATGCAGCTGGCGGGGCTGGGGGGGGGGGG
>NW_006776053.1:941690-949957 GCF_000442215.2 Lipotes vexillifer
GGGGGTGGGGCTTGGCTTCTGCCTTCGCTGGAAAGAGAAACCTCAGGCTTTCCCATCCCCTTTCAGCTGCTCTGGGCTTCCAGGCCAGGGAGAAAAGAGGGTTGGCTTTTGCTCAATCCACTTGGGGAGATGAGGGCCAGAAAAGGAAAGAAGTTGTGATGGTTTGTAAAGGTAGAGGGACGTTGCCACATCTACCTGGTGCAGAAGTTTGCACCTCGGGGACCCTTCATTGCCGCTTAGGCTTCCAGAACAACAGGGAAGACTACTTGCGGACCAATCAGATAGGTGAAGCTAGTAGCCCACGGTCACACAGCCAGGAAGTGGAGGTGCTGGAGTTCAAATCCAGGCTGGTTCTGCAGCACCACACCACCTCCAAGTACATGTGTCCCAGGCACAGTTGGAAATACGCCCTTCCTGCACACCTCTCCCCCATTAACAAGCAAAACCCTTCCCTTTAGGGATTTGTTCTTTCCATTGATGTAAGCCCTCACCCTCACCCTGCTCTGCTCTTGGAATCTTAAAATGATGACTCATTTAGTCCAGAAAGGATGGTTAGAAATTGATTTGTCCAACTCCTTCTTACAGATGGGGAAACTGAAGCCCAGAAAGGGCCAGGGCTTGCTCAGGTCAGACCCGGAGCTCCCAAGACGCAGCCTACTCAGGTGGAGTCTTGTCAGGCAGACTGACTCTACCATTTACTGTTTTTTTTCTTTTTTAACATTTTTTTCTTGGAGTATAGTTGCTTTACAATGTTGTGTTAGTTTCTAGTGTACAGCAAAGTGAATCAGCTATACATACACATATATCCCCTCTTTTTTGGATTTCCTTCCCATTTAGGTCACCACAGCACATTGAGTAGAGTTCCCTGTGCTATACAGAAGGTTCTCATCTATTTTATACATAGTACCAATAGTGTATACATGTCAATCTGCCATTTACTTTCTGCATGACCGTGGCCAGTAGGTGTTACCTTTGTGAGCCTCAGTTTTCTCACCTATTAAATGGGGATCATTGAAGGGTTGTTGTAGAGATTAAAGGAAGTTCTAGGTTTGGATGCAGTGCCATAACTCCTGGCACACAGTAGGTACTCAGTACAGGCTGGCTGCCTTCCTTCTTTCCTAGCAAAGGAAAATGGAACCTTAAAGCACTGAGACTAGGGCCACCCCTTTACAGGGCCTAAGCGGGGGATAATAGGACCCAGGGACGTATGAGAGCTGGTTTGCACTGGCTGGTGAGAGCTAACTGTTGAATAAGAGCAGGTTGTTAAATATTTGGGAATTCCAGAGCAGTTGTTGATAGGTTTAAATCAGCTGTGCTGGGAGTACTTTACACCATGGAAATTGGCAAACACTACTAAGGGATTTTTTTTTTTTTCCTAGTAAAGGCATATAGTATGGGATTTGCCGGAAGTAGGAAGTGACTCATGGTATCATTATGCTTATTTTACAGATGAGACCCTGGAGCTAGCTGTGCCAGTGAAATGTATCTGCATATCACGTAAATTACAGCTTCACTATTTCCCCACTGTGCGAGCTTGGGCGAGCCATTTGACCTCTCTGAGCCTGTTTTGTCAGGCAGAGAAACTGAGGCAAACACCCAGCTGGATGGGTGGTGCAAAGGGAGATAACCCTGGTGCCCATTTCACTGGCTTTTTGGGATGATTAAAAGAAATGACAATTGTAAAATGTAAAGTGCTAGTTTCTGAGCCTGACAAACAGTTGATACTGATATGCTTTTCAGCCAGGAGCTGGCCTGGTAGCTTCATCTCATCCTAACCTGGTGAGAAGGTTTCCCAGTGAGGACTCTGAGGCACTGGTTAGTGAGGTGGCTTCATCCAGGGCTGTGCTGCCAGTAGGTGGCAAAGCAGACTTTGAAGCCTGGTCTGATTGGCTCCAGGGCCGAGCTTCTGCCAACGGCCTTGGCCCCAGCCCAGCTCTGGGGGGCTGATTGCAGAGCTTGGGTTGTGGTATTTGGCAACTGGCTTCAGGCAGAACGCGTGGGGTCAAAGTGGCTGCCTTGCCCAGGTCGGCCTGAGCAACTCGGCTCAGAACCCAAAGCCTGCAGCTCTGAGCTGAGCAGTGCCCAAACACAGCTCCTTATTCAGGGGCTCTGGAGCCCCCAGAACTCACTGCCTCTCCTCCGATGCACCTCTCTACCCATACACCCTGCCTCAGGGGCATCACCCCAAAACAGCAATGGCCACCCCAGACCAAGTCCCTCAGACTATCACTGAATGAGGGGAAATGCATTTTCTTTTCCAACAATGGGTTAGACCTTCTCTGCTCCCACTTCTGGCACAGAGGGCTGCTTTGGGGCTGGGGGGAGGGAGTGGCAGTGCAAGCCCCTCCTCAGAGAAACCTAATCAAGCCTTTTCTGATTCCTGCCACAGCCCTCTTCCCCCTTGCTCCCGCGCCCGTTTTGCCAGCCTCGAGCCTCCATCTGGTCCCTCCAATCCCCCTTGCCCCCAGCACAATCCTGGCATGTCCTGATGCTTGGAAAAATTACACCCATTCCCAGAAAGCCAGGGGCAGGGCTGGGAAACCTAGCAACCAAAGGCCCATCTCCTCCTTCAGAGCACTTCCCTCATTTGGCGTATCTGGGGTCGATGGATGGATGGTGTCATCAGCCCTAAATCCAGAGGTCTCCCAGCCTCCATCTGCTCTGAGAGCGTCCAGCCCCGTGGTGGGCACAGGGGAGGCCTCAGGCCCAGAGGAGACTCACTTTAGCCCCATGTCCCAGGAATTTCAGGAAGGGCAGTTGGACCCCTCACTTGGCCCCCTGGGATGCCTGGGAGAGAAATATGGCCAGCATGGGACCCTGCTGACTCAGCTCAAAGCAGAATATTCTGGATCCATCAGATGCGCCCTTAAATTGTGTTTTAGACAGACTGGTTAACCACGTTAACTTTCTCATCTGTAAACTTTCTCATCCGGACACTGACACCCATGTCACACACAGAGCCAATGAGTGGACTACATAAGGGCATGACTCAGTGCCTGACTGAGATGATCAGTTACTTATTCACTTGGCAAGTTATTGTTTTATTTGACATGAATAACAGGGTGGCCATATAACTTGTTGTCCAATCCAGGACACTTCTGAGAGTGAAAGGGGCACTACCATTGTAGTGCTGAGACAGTAGGCATAGCCCAGAACCGTCCTGGGCACGCAAGAACTTCCAGTCACACCATGAATCTCATGTCTCCCCTGTGTCAGGCTCTGGGCAGCTGCACAAGGCCCAGGCGAATCCATCACCACCCCTCCCCCAGGGAGGAGAGAAAAGAAGCCACAGCCAGACAGTCTCACTCAGCTCAATATCAGGAGAGAACAGGCATCCAGAAAGTAAAGCAGGGCCAAAGTCCCAGGGTTTTGTGAGCTTATGAGAATCCTTCGGAGGCCAAAATAACATTTCCACAGTCCTCCATCTCCACAACTGATGCCTCTCGGCAGCCACAAATGCCAACCCTTTTACATAGGGGCGCAGTGGTTTTGAGTGCTCCTATCAGGGACTGACAGAGCACCCACTCCTTTGTTAATTTAGTATCAACAGTCTCTGAGTCTCAGTTTGCTCATCTGCAAAACGGGCAAATGGGCATCACTACCTCAAACTGTAGTTGAGGAGGTCAGTTAAGAGAACATACATGAAAGGCACCGTTCTTGGTGCTCATTACGAGTCAGGGTTTGAATCTGTTCGTTGAAACACCAAGTATTGGAGGTTTGGTGGCAGGACCTGCAGGGATGTAGCAACATCATTGGGTGCATCTCTGCCTCTTCTTGTCTGCATGCCCTTGAACCAGTCCCATCTGGAATGATAATCCCCAAAGTCCCCCTCCACCACCACCTTAACTGTTGACAGTTAACTTGTGTTGTTCCCACATCCCGGGGCCTCCTGGGGGGGCGGTCTACCAGGTCAAGTCTCTAGCAGACTCAAAGTTGGTGACTAAGGCTGCCAAAGGCTGGAGGAGATAACTGTTTAGCAGTTATCACAGGATCAGCAAAGTGTGAAAAGCTTACAAGATGATTCCCTCTGGGCAGAAGAGCCCTGACACCTTGCACTTAATGTACCATTCCTTAGAGCATCATCTTAGCCTCCCCAGATCTTCCAGTCTAGGACCACAGCACTTAACTCTTCACCAAGCATTTTCAGGAATACAATTTCATGTGACCACTGTCATCCTGTGATAGAGGCTGACTGTCCCCATTTTACAGATGAGCAAACTGAGGCCCAGAATGAAGAAGTGGATTGCCTGAACGCACACAGCTGAGTTTTCAAGTTTCAAAAGAACCCATGTCTGGGCTCTTTCATCCACCCAACGCATCTCTGGAGCTGAGAATAATAAAAAAGAAAAATTAGCCCCAAAGCGAAACCTCACAAATGAACATGGGGGCCATTGGAGAAATTGCTCTTCTATGCCCCTCCAATGTTTTCTGTTTTTCTTGTTCCCCAATCAGACCATAAGTCCTGGAGGGCAGGGACCATGGCTGAAACTTCTGTCATATCCCACAGTGCTTAGAACAGTACACAGAGAAGGTGCTTGCTAAATGTGGATTAAATACAAATATTTTGAAATACTATACAGTCATAGAAAAGGAAATAGTTCTTTTTTTTTTTTTTTTTTTGCGGTACGCAGGCCTCTCACTGTTGTGGCCTCTCCTGTTGCGGAGCACAGGCTCCGGACGCGCAGGCTCAGCGGCCATGGCTCACGGGCCCAGCCGCTCCGCGGCATGTGGGATCCTCCCGGACCGGGGCATGAACCCGTGTCTCCTGCATCGGCAGGGGGACCCTCAACCACTGCGCCACCAGGGAAGCCCAAGGAAATAGTTCTTTATGGAGTGATAGGAAGTAGTCTCCAAGAAGTGAAGGAAACACAAGTTGTATAGCATTGTAGATCAGGTGCTATCATTTGCATGAAAAAGAAGAGAAGAAAAAATACACACACGTGTATACACACACGCACACACACACACACAAAACACACTGTCTGGGAACAGAGTGTGTTTGGCAACACTCGTTCCCTCCAGGGAAAAGAAGGAAATTTTCACCATTTTTTTTCTGCACCTTTGAACTTTGAACTGTGGGCAACTGTGGGCATTTATTTATGCAAAAAAATAAATCTTTAAAAAATTAAACTAGCTAAAAATAAGGTTTGCTATTTTAAAAAGTCAGCCATATAATGGTATGGAGGGGAGTGATGCTTCCTGCATTCCCAGCCCTTACCAAATTGTTCAATTGGTTTTCCAGCTTGCACTGAGCAACGGGAAATCCTAAAAGGTCAAGGTCGCATTTTGCCAGTCAAGAAACTGACCCAGGGTCACACAGGGAGCGAAGGACAGAGCTGGGGTGGAAGGGAGCCCTGACTCCAGTCCTGATTCCCTTCCCAGCCAGCTGGGTTTGCTGCTCCTGAAAATCCCCATAAACTCTTGTGAAAGTTCTTGGTCAGATACACAGACAGACATCAGGAGGTGGAGAGGAGCCCAGCAGACAAGAGGCCTCTATTTCATAAAGTAAAATCTGAATTAAATTAAATTAAATTCAAGTTTAAATTAAACTTTAATTAAATTAAAGTTTATCAAATAAACCAAGACACTTTTGAAGTGAAAAGGAGTTCTATTAATAATCACACTCAGACATAAGAACAAACAAGAGTTCCTGGGAAAACCCAGACCATCCCCCCAAAATGCCCACCATCGGGAAGCTGGCAAGAGGACATTTGGGACAAAGGGGCTTCAAAGAACATGGTGTGATCCTAGTACTTTATGGCTCCCTCTCCCCCCACTACCACTCCCCCAAAATACTGACAACAATATAAGCTTTGGGTAAACCCAAGTCCAAACCAGCTTCCTTCTCTGAGCCTCAGCTTCTTTATCTGTAAAACAGAAATCCTGACCCCCACCTCGAGGGATGCTGGGAAAATGCAGAGCCTGGCATGGAGAAGGTGCCCAGCAAGAGTAGTTTCTCTTCCCCTAATGCAGAGAGATAATGAAACGACACAGGCTTAATCCTGAAACCCTTGGGGGTGAACAGAGAGCCTTTCTCCTAGACCAGATTCACAAATGCCGTGGGAGGGAGTGTCAGGCACTGTGTGTGGGGAGATGTTGATTCTAATTCTGGGAGTCGTTTTGCAAAGCACCTCTTAACAGTGACTCATCTGGGGACTCACAGAAAAATGCTTTGCGTTAAAAACAAAAGTTGAGTGGGGCTCAGGTTGCATTGTACCATTTCTCTCTACCTACCCCTGCCGTGGCTGGGGTAGTGAGGGTAGTGCAGGGCACTTGGAGGGTTTCTGGGCAGAGTTTAACCTGATTTTTCCCCCAGCATGTCACCAAGGGCTGGGACCAGGCCAGAGGGAAGTAAGTAGGAGGTGAGGAAGAGGAAGGCCAGGAAAACAGGGTGGGGATGACTCCCCCCCAACCCCTCAAGTCCTGCTGCTGCACCCTCCTGTCTCTAGAAGCCTACAGCAGATGCCCTAGGCCCTCCTGTTCCTGAGTTATAGTCCCAGAGGGAGGGAAGGGGGTGGCCAGGACTTCTTCAGTCCCCTAACACTCAGCAGCAGCCAACAGCTGGCCTGCAGCCAGACCCATGTCTGCTGAGGGTGGTTGGCTGTGTGACCTGTGGCACACTTCTTGACCTCTCTGAGCCTCAGTTTCCTAAATGGCAAATGAGGACACTGGGAGTACCTGTTACAGGGGCTCTGTGAGGCTGGGGACAGGCTTTACAAATGGTAGATTCTTATACAGACATGCGTGGGGGTCCCAGTGCGGCTTTCCTCGGTGGTCTGGTGCTGCTCCCAAAGTTTCCTTCAAAGAGGAATTTCAGGTTCTTGCTCTGTAGCGTACTAGGATGGTTCTTGGAGCACGAACCTGTCCTATACACAGAGGATCTCTTCCCTCACTCCCTCATACAGCCCTCTGTTCAAATGTCACCTCATCAGAGAGGCCTTCTCCCAGCACTCTCTATGAAAAAGCACCCCTGGGGGGCTTTCCTCCCCCCTCCTTGCTTTATTTTCTCCACCAAACCTATTTTCCTTGCCATGCCAGATACTTTTCTTTTCCCCCACCTCCCACCCCCAGATTGAAGCCCCAAGAGAGTCTGGGCTGTATTTCGTTCATGACTGTAACCCAGTGCTTAGAATAGCATCTGACCCATAGAAGGTGCTCTATGTGTCGAGTGAATGAATGAATGAATGAATGAATGTTTCCTGCACGAATATAGTCAATATCACTCACCTACTAGTAAGACTGCCACACAATCTCAGAACTTCTATTACTTTCTCTTGTTTTCTGCAATGTTTATTTTTTATATTTAACTGTTCAATCTATCTGGCATTTATTGCAAAGTATATCATGTGAGGTGAGGCTGTAATCAGATCCCCAACTAACGGCTAACCAATTTGCAAAATGATCCATTTCATCCCTGTCGCTTTGTAGAAGGGCTGGCTCCTCTGGATGGGCTGCTGCCCCATCTGCCCCTTCTTGTATCAGCAGCACAGAACCATACTGTTCACATCCTAGATTAAGCACACAGGCACAGGAATCAGATCACCTGCGGTTCAGTTTCTAGCTCAACCATTTACCAGCTGGGTGACTTTGGGCAAGAGAATTTGTTTCTCTAAGCTTCAGTTCTAGGCCTCATTTACCCCATCTGTAAAATGGGCATGAAAGCAGCATAAAGTCTCCTTCAGATAATGGCTGTGGGGCTGAACAGCACCAGGCAGGCAGAGTGTGCAGCAGTGAGCCTCACACACAGTGGGTGTTCAGTTGGTGTCATCATTGTCAGAGATCCAAGCCAGCTGAAACATGTCCATTCACTGGGCAAACAGGCCTAGTGGGTATCCCCCTGTGCCCAGCACGGTGACCAAGCTGGACAGCTGGCAGGCAGCCAGCATCAGTCCCTGCTTCCTGCCCTCCCGCGGGACACAGCACAGTTTTGCATGTAGAGGAAAAGAGCGAGTGTGGAAACAGGAACTGTCTGGGCCAGGAGGGTCCCCTTTTGGGGGGTGGGGTCCCCCTAGGAAGTGAAGCAGGGAACTGAGCTGCTGCCTTTGGGCCCCCATACAGACTCTGTCTCCTTCGAGGGGGTGTTAAGCATTCATTAGCAGAGTCTTACTTCTTCCAGAAACCTCTGCACGTTGATTCTTACTGGTCTTGGGGTGTACAGGAAGTGGGGAGCTCCAGATGAGGAGACGTTGGCCCTCTGAGGGCAGAGAGCGGTGCCTTCACCACAGCGAGATACCCTTGGAGCCTACTTCAGTGCCCGCGTTCAGCAG
>NW_006776053.1:949967-950448 GCF_000442215.2 Lipotes vexillifer
AAGCGCTTGTTGATTAACCGATTTTCGTATCTCCAGGGTTGTGACGGGAGCAAAGTTAGGTGATGGGTATGCAAAGATGCGTGGGAGGGATCCACGGGGTTGACTGACTGCAGACCCTAAGTGTCTAGAGCCCGAGAAGACGGGGAGATGCTGGACCTGACTCGCTGTGTGATCTGGGCCTCAGTTTCCCCAGCTTTGAAATGGGGAGGGGGTCCTCGGCTAAGTGGGCTTGGGAGAGTTAGGGGATCCGGCCTCGGTGAGGGCGCCGCCCAGGCGCCCCCCAAGCCTGCGTGGCGGCAGCGCGCACGAGCGCAGGGGGCGGCGCGGCCCCGCGGCGGGGAGGGGCGGGAGCGCGCGCGCGGGCCCGCGCAGGCGGCGGCGGAACCCAGCGGACGAGCGTGCAGCTGCGGCGCCGCCAACTCGTGTGGGACCCACCGCTCTCGCCGACCGTGCGCCGGTCCTCCCTACGGCAGCCGAGCCC
>NW_006776053.1:954851-973975 GCF_000442215.2 Lipotes vexillifer
GAGCCGGTGAGTGGCCTGGGGTCGTGGCCCGACCGGATCGGGCCGGCGCGGGCCGGGGAAGGGGCGGAGGCCGGGCCGCGGGGCAGCCACCCACTCTCGGGCCGAGCGGGGCGCGCGTGCCCGCGCACGCGCCCGAGGCTCCGCGGGGGACAGCGGGCGGCTGTGCATGCAGGAGGTCGGGACGCGCGTGAGCGTGCGAGTCTGAGTGTGTCCCCGGCCGTGCGTCCGAGCGTGCGTGGGCGGCGTGTCCATCTGTCCCTCCTGGTGTGTTCGCAGGAGTGTGCGCGTGCCTGTGGCCGAGTTGGTGCGTGTGCACCTCGGAGCGTCGGCGTGGTGGGGTGGTGGAGTTTGGTGCGAGTGCGGGGCGAGCAGGCATGGCTCCCACTTAGCCATTTATTGAGTGTTTACTATGTGCCAGGCGCTTCATGTGGGATCTCATTTTTGTGACCGAGAATGTGTGGATTCTGGGTGTATGTGTGCGCGCGCACACGTGGGAGCGTTCACAAGTGATTTTTGTGTGTATTTATGAGCCCTTGAGGGCAAAAGTGTACATATGTGGATGTGAGTGCGTAATTTGTGTACAGGAGCATGCGAGTATGTTTGCTGTGGAGGCTGAGGGTCCCCCTTTGCGCCCACCAGGCCTACTGCGTGATGTGCCCGCCGCTGGCCCGCATGTCAGGGGAACCCGTGGAGAGAAGCAGGCCTGGTGTGGGCACCCCGTGGGTGCTGGGTTTTCTTTGGTGAATGAGAGGCCAGAGGTCAGATTGCAGAGCCCAGCCAGGCCTGGGCAGGACCCTCCAAGGGGATCCAGACCGGGCTGAGGCTGCTCTGGGCCTGGTGGAGCCTCTTGGCCTGGCACTGGAGAACCTGTATTCAGTTTTCCCAAAAGCTCTTCTGTGTCCCCTGGCTTTGTTCTTGCCCCTCTCTGGCCCTGGTGAATTTTAACCCTTTCCCCAGGCCCAGGGTGGGGCTGCCCCTGGGGAGACCAGGGGGTCCAGGGACACTTGTCTGTGTATCTGGGGGTGTCTCTCTGCCTGCCTTACTAAGTAGATAGATATTCATCTGATTTATTTGTATCGAGCCTGGGCTCCAAGTGTGAGCCCCCAAGACGGTAACAAATTGATCACAGCAGGCTTGGAACACTGTCTTCCGAGGTCTGTCCTTGAAGTTTTAACTGACAGTTTTTGGTGTGCTTTATAAATGTTGAAAATCTCTGCAGTCGAAAGTCTTCATTGCTTTAAGGCAAACTTTAGAATCTCTGGAGCTCCCTAGTTCCTCTGGATTGTCAAAATTTGGCTTGCCTTTCTGAGGGGAACATGTCGTCTTAGGAGCTCAGTGTGTGCGCAGGCGAACCTTGGAGGGACATTTTAAAAACCGTGGCATTAAATGGAAGAAGAATTTCATTGAAAGGGATGCAGAGCCGGCTGAAAGCGCCCGTTCCCCACACAGCAGCTTACTGAGTGAACTTTGGATGTCTTCTTTTAGCAAACAAAACCTGGAAGGAAACAAAAAAGACCCGCATTCTTTTTCTTTTTTGTCCTAAAAAATGAAAATAAAAAAGCCCAAACCCACCTCTGGGTGTGCTGGAAATGCTGCCTCCCCTCCCCCAGCAAGGCCAGGCCCTCCTTCAATCCCCCACCCCCAAATAAAATATGCCTGTGGGGAGCTGTGGATGAGTCACTCCCTGGCAGAGAGCCCCACGGGCAAACATTTGGGAAGGTTCTTGCCTAACTTCCCAGAAGAAAGGCCCAGGATTTAAAATGGTCCCTGCGGTTTGTCAGCCTCTGCCGTCCCGTCTGCTTCGGAAATGACTAAAAAGGAGTTTCTACCTCCGCAAAATAAAGTCTCAGACTTAAGCAGCAGCCCAGGTTGGTCTGGGTAGAGGGCCGTTCAGGGTTCAAGAAACGGAGCTCCTGGCGTTGCCAGATGGCACTTCTGGAGGCTTCAAGCAAGGAAGGAGCACGGGAAGGGAATTCACATTTATGGAGCACCCACTGTGTGCTGGGCACTGTTCTGGGCGCCACAATCCCCCCCAAAATCAGGCTGTGGAGCGTGGCTTCTGGTTTTATACGCACAAGGAAATTAAGGCTCAGAGAGTTCAAGCCATGTCCTGGGACCACAGAGAGGAGGTGGCAGCAGAATCCTGTCACCTGCCTGACTTCAAGCCCATCCTCTTTCCATTGCACCAGGATTTGCCTTCTGAAGGTGCACAGACTGGGTGCTGAGTGCTTTAAACGTACATACACTTAGTTAATTTTCACTGTGAGGTAGGGGTTATTATCTCCATTTTACAGATGAGAAAAATGAGGCTCAGCGATGAAATGCGCAGTTTTATGAAAGTTATGCACCATGGCTAATGGGCACCATTTATGGAGGGTATTTCATGTGCCAGGCACGGTACTAAAAGCTTTAATTGCCTTATTTCACTCAGTCCACTCACCAACATCATGAGATGGGAACAATCATGATGCCCGTTTTACAGGTGAGGGCACTAGGGCACAGAGAGATTAAATCATGTGCTGAAGATCACACGATAATATACGGTTGATCTTGGATTTGAACCCAGGCTCGACTGAGCAGAGCCCATGGTCTCTCCACCGAACCTGGAAGGTCACAGTGGCTGTGTACCATGTGTCTGTCACAGTGCGAATGTTCGGGGTTGTTATCCTGATCTTACAGAGAGGAAGATGAAGTTAAGTAACTTGGGCAGGGTCATAAACTGGCAAATGGCAAAGTCAGGATCCAAACCCACATCTCTGATTCCAGAGTTGAAGTTCTTAACTTTAAACCAGGTCTGTCTGCCTTTGTCCTGCTGTGGATTAAGACACGCTGGGTTCTTTGCTGGGCTCCAGACTTCTGGGAGAGGTCTTCCTGAAGGCACTACCATCCTTCCTCGTCCACACTTGCCCCTCTGGTGCAGAGGAGCCAGAGCTGTCAGATAGAAAGGGCCACAGTTCACATTTTTTCTTCCCTCTCAAAGTGCCAAAAATTGGTTTCAGAAGGGAAGTGTCAAAAACAGTTGTCAAAAAGAGAAGAATATTCCCTTCCCCTTCTTGGGTCAGACCAAGCCAGGGAGGTAGAGGGTGGAGAGTGGAGGGCCCTGGTGAGTCATCCGAGATTGAATACGGGTTGGCACCTCCAGGCTTGTGTGGGGTGGAAGCAACCTAGGACACTGCCCTCAGCAAAAGCCCGGCATCCTGACCCCTGATGATGGTGAGTTACCTCCACGGGGCCGGACTCTCAATTCTGAATATCTGACAACAGCATCATTTCTACGTAGGCTTCTTGTCACTTCCTTACCATTTCAGTCCCGTGCCTGTCTCTCTTCCCCGTTCATTTCCATTTACATCACGGTTTATACTACACTGTACTGGAAAGGAATGTTGTGTGCGAAGACCTGTGTGGTTTTGGGTGTGGGCTGCTCCTGCGAGCGTCCTTTGGTGTTGAAAAGATAAAGGTATTTCTCTCCCTTCCAAGTATGTTCTGCAAATTGATGAACATTTGCAAATTGCTTTGAGATGCGTTAATTTAAGGTGTGAAATAATAGATCTTGTGCGAAGGCCCAGCCGCATTTCTGGCATTGATGGATTTCTCTCCCGTCTGGCCTGTGATTTGGGGAGGTAAAAATAGTCCTTGTTTCTACATTTTTATCTCTCTCTCTCTCTCTCTTTTTTTTTTTTTTTTTTTTTTTTGCTGACATCATTCTTAGGAAACTGTTTTGCCCATGGGCCTTTCCTTGGCCATCGCCTCAGATGGTGGTCAGAACTTGGAGCTCTGGGGAAAGGGTGCTCGTGGAATAAGGGGTTGTGTGGGTGGTCTGGGCACCCCTGGGTGTCTGTGAATTTGCTTTGAAAGGTGAAGGATGGCCACGCTTGGCCAAAGACCCTCGGTGGCTTTTGGTAGTTGCCTATTTTCTCACTTCTGATTCTTGGGTAGTGACAAGATAGCCTTTTGGGAAAATGTTAACTTAAAGAGAAAAAAAGCAGGCCACTGGCTTCATCCATCCCTATCTGAGCTGGGTGGCATACACACAGCCCCTTCCTTTGGCCCAAACTGAAATAGACCAACGGCCTCCTCAGACAGGAGCTGACATTGGGGCAAATCAGTTGGTGGTGTAATTTCCTGTGACGTTTAATTCGGGAACTTGAACTTGGAGAGTGATCTAGCGTTTTGACATCTGTCCCTCTAACAAGACTTACTTGTGTGGAAACAAACCCTCATACATAACCTCTGCCGTTGTCTCCAATTCTGGATTTTTCCACAGACAACTTCTCGGGTGGTCTGGTGGCAAAGGCCGGGTCTTCTAGCCAGGCCTTCTCGGCATCTACCAGCAGGATCACTGCACCCCAAACCCGACTCAACACTGTAGCTGGCTCTGTTTTTGGGGGGTGGGGGGCGCTGAATGAGGGGCCTACAGAATTGAAAGGTGGCCAGCTGGGATCTGAAACGCATTCAGTTCCAACGGCCTTGATCCATGTGGAGCCAGTCTTTCTTTCTCTTAGACATCTGCATGATGGTGACCTCACAGAAAAGAAAAAGGGGCTTTATGTAAGAATTCCATAGAGTGTGAAGGAATTCCGACAAGGGAAGGGGGAGGGAGGCTGCCACTGAGAGCCTGCAGGGCCTGCGTTTCCCGGAGTTGTTTAACCCTCACACTTCAAAATTAGGCTGGGGGAGGGGGCAGTGCTTGATCCTAGTGAACGGAGAGCCGAGAGCTGTTTAAGGAGAATGTTCCGAGGTCCCTGAGTTGTAGTTGAGGCCACGGGGTTTAGGCCCTCAGACCCGTTCTCACAGCAAGTGGGCAGTGGAGGTGGAATTTGTACTCGACCCCTTTCCCCAAGGCCTGCCCTCTCTTGTTCCTTATTGTCCCCAAAGTCTTTGAAATTGGGGATTGTCAGGAAGAGACCTGCAAAGGGACAGAGTTACCATACAAACCACCCTCAGCCCTGATCAGTCCAAGCTGCAAATGAGGAATTCGGTAGACTCACCATCCAGAGAAGAGCTGCATGCCCATTTTATAGGACGGAAACAGGCCCAGAGAGGGGAAGGCACTCACCCACAATCCAAATGAGTGAGGTGCGAGGGCCAGACCTGCCGCTTGTGAAAAAGTCCTTCACCTCTGGGAGCCTGTTTCCTCATCCAGAAAACAGGAGCAGTATTATGACCTCATAAACTGTGAGGGAAGAACTAAATAAAATAATGCATACAAAATGCTCCACACGTGGGTAACACCTCATAAGTGCTTGATGAGAGACTAGGAACTATTGAATTACCGAGGATGCGCCCAGGGTCACAGGGCGGGGAAGGTCATCTCTTTGTCAGCAGCATTTTCAGTGCCCCTCCAGGTAGGTGCCACTGAAGCACTTTTCTATGACCATGACCCTCAAAATAGAGTGGAGGAGACAATGACAATTTGGAAAGAGGCAGGATTTTGTTTTTTAATAAATTTATTTGTTTTGTGCTGCATTGTGTCTTCATTGCTGCTCGCGGGCATTCTCTAGCTGCAGCAAGCGGGAGCTACTCTTCGTTGTGGAGCACGGGCTCTAGGCGCACGGGCTTCAGTAGTTGTGGCACGCGGGCTCAGTAGTCGCGGCGCACGGGCTTAGTGGCTTCGCGGCCTGTGGGATCTTTCCAGACCAGGGCTCGAACCCGTGTCCCCTTCATTGGCAGGCAGATTCTTAACCACTGTGCCACCAGGGAAGTCCCAAGAGGCAAGATTTAAATGTCAGGGTAGCCCTGGGCATCTCAGGGAAATGTTTAGAAATCCGTATTTTGCTTTCCTGTCTACCCTGCCCCCCCCCGCCAGCCCCACGGAGAGGAAAGTGAGCCTTTAAAGTTTTTGGTGCGTCGTCTTGGAGTTGAAGGGTCTCGGGAGGCCCCGAGAGCTGTGTCAGCCACGGTGTGTTATTAAGCAAGGCAGATGTTTTGTTAATTATTTACACAGCACTGGCCCCATCAGAGGTCTGTGCTGACAGAACGGCTGTCGCAGACCTGGGCCGGGGGCAGGCAGTTCTTGGTTGGAAGTGAGCAGGTGGCCCTCTCCACCAACAGGGTCTTCACAGAGAGTCTGCACAGCGAGGGCTGAGGGAGTCTGTGCGTGTTTGGCGCCCCCTAAGCTACTGGGGCTCCCTCAGGCTGGCTTGTCTTCCCTGAGGGAGAGGAGTGACCTTTGTCCTCCGGGACTGGCTGCCCTCCTAAGGTAGCTTCTGTGGGCTTTTGGCCAGCTCTTCACATCTGAGACCCCGCCTTGGTGTGTGTGGTGAGGGGAGAGCATCAGCGGGCTCTGGAGATCTTTGAATCCAGCACCTCCCCAGCAGTCAGCTCAGGCTAGGGCTTCATGTGGGCCCAGCCTCTACTTCCTCATCTGGCAAGTGGGCCAGTAACGCCAGGCTCAAGGCCCTTGATTCTCGGGCACCGTTTGGGGTGATTTGCCGTAGAAACCCAAGTTTAGGATTAGAACTCTGAAAAGAAAGGGTCCGGGATCAGAGCCTTCCCTGAAAGGTCACTAAGGACGGGGGATGTCAGCTCCCCGAAGGGGGAGGGGAAGAGATAAACCTACCGTCTTCAGCCTCGGCCCTTCTCCTCTTTCCTGTTGAATATAAGGAGGTTTTGCTCAGGTGTCATTTTAAGAAAGGTTCTTATACGAAATGTTCAGAATCTATAAATCCTTAGAGACAGAAAGGAGATTGGTGGTTATCAGGGGTGTGGGGGAGGGGAGAATGGGGAGAAACTGCTTAATGGGTACAGGGTTTCCTTCTGGGATGATGAAAATGTTTTGGAACCAGGTAGAGGTTATGGTTACACAACATTGGGAATGTACTAAATGCCCCTTAATTTTTACTTTAAAATGGTTAATTTTATTTGGAAAAAAAATTTTTTATAAGAAAAGTTTCTGGGCTTCTCTGGTGGCGCAGTGGTTAAGAACCCATCTGCCAATGCAGCAGACACACGTTCGAGCCCTGGTCCGGGAAGATCCCACATGCCGCAGAGCGACTAAGCCCGTGCTCCACAACTACTGAGCCTGCGCTCTAGAGCCCACGAGCCACAACTACTGAAGCCAGCGCGTGTAGAGCCCGTGCTCCTCAACAAGAGAAGCCACTGCAATGAGAAGCCCGTGCACCGCGACAAAGAGTAGCCCCCGCTCACCGCAACTAGAGAAAGCCCACACACAGCAAGGAAGACCCAACACAGCCAAAAATAAAAAATAAAAAATAAATTAAAAAAAAAAAGAAAAGTTTCTGATGCTTAAAAATAAAAGCTTAAAAGCCTCCCATTTTACAGATAGGGAGAATGAGGCCCACAGAAAGATTGTGACCAGCCTAAGGTCTCCCATGCAGGCTGTGGCTGTTCTGTGGCTGAAATCAGATCGTTCTCCCAACTTTCAGGCCAAGGCTTGGGTTCATGGCACCTGGGCCCAGAATGTGGGTGAACAGTTCAGTGTGGAAACACAGACCATTCACTGTTGTTTGGGTTAAGTGGACTCCATTTTGTTAACCAGATATGCCCTTGCTGGCTGCTATGTGGTCATCTGTCCACTCATTCACTCAAGAAATACGTCCTGACATTCTGAATCAGGCATTTTGCTGGGAGCTGGCACAGAGACCCTCTAATGGTCCCACCCACCACCTGGTAGCTGCAAAAGTTGTGTCATGACCCCGTTGTAGGTGCTTGTGAACAGTTTGCAGCAGGCACCCTTTGGGATTCACTCTCTGGGGAAGTGGGAGGGCTTCCAAGGAGGGAGGGACTCCCCAGCCTTGAGGGAGACATGAGATTTGCCAGGCAAGTTGCTGGAGGCCTGAGAAGGCTGGGGTGAAGGGCAGGTAGCCCACAGGGTGAGTGGGTAGGTGGGGCCGTGGGATGGGAAGCTGGGAGCCAGACTGCGGTCCTGTGCTGCAGGCAGACCCCAAGCAGTTCGAAGCCAGGAACTTCCTACCACTTTCTCAGCCTTTGGCCCCTTCAATAGAGCCTTTGTACCAGGCACTCAGCACATGTTACATTCTGTTCTAACCCTTTACCTGGATTAGCTCACTTCATCCTCCCCCAGTTCTGTGACACAGGTACCATTATGCCCATTTAATGGACAGAGAAACAGACATAAAGAATCCAGGCTATATGGTGCTAATCACCATAAGCCTTAGTGTTGTGAGAAACCTGTGTCCTGGGGTCTGGTCTGAAGGCTGCCCTCTGGAAGTGCCCGTTGTGTGGGCTGTCGTTGGTGGCCAGGCCAGGCCGAGGGCCTCCTAGGCAGCTGGGAGGAAAAGTATGAACCAAGGGGGCGAATAGTGGGAGAGGAAGCTGCCAAGGCCCCCCAGGATCTGTGAGCTTTGGTCTTTATTGCAAGAGCAGTGGGGCCCCTGCTACTTCGGCAGCCTCACTTTTCAGCCGTCTCCCCCTCACTCACTCCGCCGCAGCCTCCTTACCTTTCCTCAAACATGCCAAGCGTACTCCCACCTCAGGGCCTTTGTACTTGCTGTCCTGGCTCTGAAATCCTTTTCCTCCTAATCTTCCCGTGACTTGCTCCTAGCCTTCATAGGGACACTGCAAAAGTCACTTCTCCAAAGAGACCCCACCATCCCCACTCTGTCAAAATTAATCCCACGTCCTTCACTCCCCATTCCCTGGCCCAGCTTTATTTTTCTTCAGGGCCCTTATCCATCCCTGACGTCGTGTGTTTGTTATCTGCCTCCCAGACTGGAATGTGAGCTCCATGAGGGTAAGAGTTGGTCTGTGGACCACAGCTATACCTCAGTGTCCAGCACCGTGCCTGGCACATAGGTGCTCAATTAATAGTTGTTGAATGAACGGAAAGTTTTAAGTGGGTAAAGTGACAGGATCCTTGAAGAATGTTTCTATGGACTTACTGAAGCTGGTGGCAAACTCGACTGGCTGCAAGCACCCCCTCTTCATTCCTCCCAGTGGCCAGCAAAAGGCTGAGTTGTGCCCGACGGACCCTCCCCTGTGCAGAGAAGTTTTCTGAGAGAAAGACTTATCCTTGGATTATTCCAAGTAGGAGGAACCTAAACACGGAGGTTACCTCCCAGGGTTACAGGGGTCTCCCTCCTTTGCCCCTTTTCTGCAGAGGTGCCTCCTGAAGTCTGTAAAGGGGAGGGGCTTTGGGTAGGATTTGGTGGGTGCCATGTCTTAAAGCTGCATTGTCTATAAACCATGCTTATTTTTTAGAGGGCATATCTTTGGGGGGGTTGCTCAGGGAAGGGGAAGGGGTTAAGTCTCCCACGCCACCTCTGGGCACAGACATTTGCTAGGCAGCAAATGAACAAGAGCCCAGATTCTGCCCCAGCCCAGAAAACAGGGAATCCTGGGTTGAAAGAGGAAAGGATTCCCTAGCTGGTGTGGCCTTGGTGGACTACCAGGGTGGGTGCCCAGGTGGCAGGACCACTGGGCAGCACATGGCAGACAGACAGGGAGCCCACCCCTTGCATTTGGCGGGTCCAGCCAAGTCCAGCCGGATTTAGTTACACCGGGATCTCAAGCGTGGACTTGGTGTGCCTGACTCAGTGTGTGTGCATTTCCTTTGTTCGTCTCCCTCAGGAATTTTAGTGGCCTTTTGTGTTTGTTTTAAATGCCAGCCTCAGCCAACCCAAGAGGAAATGAAGACTGGATTTTTATGCAGAGGCTGGGGACAAAGGTGGGGCATGCCAGCTCTTGATGGTGACAGCATGGCATTTGGGGAACACACAAAGAAAATACTTTTACTCCAAGCTAATAACTTTAATTTGCGAATACTTTTGTGACCTCCCAGGACGTCAGATGTCAATCATCTCTAGGTTGGACACATAATGACCACTTTTTCCAAACACCCAAAACAGCAGTGGTCTGTAAAAGCGTTTTAGTGACATTTGGGCACAGGAGAGGCAGTTTTGGAAGAAGCTGTTTCGTCGCTGGTGTGTGAGAAGTTCCTGGATGCTCGAATGGCTTAGGGGGTGGCATCTTTGAAATTGCATAGTACTGAAAATTCCAGGACATATGGTCACTGTGATGTGCTAATGTTAGCAATCGAGATATTTAATTACCCAGGAAAACCCCTTTGCCTACCCACTACGGGTTACTGGAGAGCCTTTGCTTCTCTGGAGGAGGGTCTTACACAGTATAATTCTGACCAGCAGACATGACCAGAGTCATTATCCCGCATTCATTTATTAGCTAATTAAGTGATTTATCTGGTCATGCGTTTATTCCTTCAATTGCCGTTCATCCAGCAACATTCACTGGGTCCCACTCCGGGCCAGGCCTGGTGCTGGGCAATGGGGATGGAATGAAACAGGGGAGCAAATGTGACTGAATCCCTGCTGGATGCCAGCCCATTGGGTGGTGCTGTGGGCTGCAGGTGAATTAACTTATTTTCCAGTGGACGTTTAAGAGCACCTACTATGCGCAGATCTATGGAGATACAGAAAGGAAAATGACAGAGCCCAAGTGATTTGACCTCTTGCCCCATCTTACGGGGTTTTTTTAGTCCCGGCCCTCTGCTTGCTGCGATAAACCCGGCCAGCCACCGTTCACGGGCCACAAAATGATGTCCCCGGAATGAACCAGAAACAATCCAGATGCCCCAGGAACCGACGTGAGAACAAGGCATCCTCTTCACACGTTGCCTCTCAGTTCAGCGTCTTGCCACCACCCAGCATTTTGAGACAGAATGTGAGATCTCGTGGTTGGCTAAATATATAAATATTTTATGTCTCGATATTCTGAAAACGAAGCCCAAATGCGCAGAACTGCAGCACATCAGTGCTATAGATCATATATTATAATAATCTGATGACATGTTGTTTAAATATTTATGGACTGATGTGACATGACAATGGGGGGAGAGAGCAGTCTCAGAGCAGAGTTGTGGCAGATGCTAGGAAGGAGGGAGCAGACTCACACGGTCCCGGGAAGCGCCACGCGATGCTCGGGTTTCTCATTGGATGTTTTGGGGTTTCACGGCAGTAAGCACTGGCTGACGTTTATCAAGCACTGGCTGTGTGCTGCATCCTTCACTGACGTCACCTCACTTACTCATCACAGCAACCCCTCCAGGATGGGACTCTTGTTAACCCCAAGTTACAAATGGGAAACTGAGGCCCAGGGCAGGTCAGATCTGCCCCAGAACCCACAGTTGGGGGGTGGTCCAAGTTCACACCCAGGTTGGCCCAGTCTGAGCTCTTAGTCAGCGTGAATTCTTCTCTATCCGTGATGAGTCATATCAGAAAAGCATGGCTGACCCCGTGCTCGGTACCAACTGGACTTTTTAAACCACAGAAAGTAAGGTGATGTTTGTAAAATGTCAAGTGGGAATAGAAACCACAGGAATAAATATCTACCCCAGGAGGGGGCCGATGGTGAGATCAGGCCACCTTAGCCAGGTGCCTGGCATGTGGTAGGGGCTCAGGATATGGCGGTGCTGCGCCTCCGATTTTTTTTCATTGTTGGCTTTGCAGTCATTTGGGGAGTCTGCTGCTGACTGCCCTGCATTAGTGTCCTGTGCCTGTGCCGTCCCCTCTCTCTGCCGTGCCTGCCCCGGCCGGCTGGAAACACCCCTCAGGCACGATAGCCCCTTCAGTCTCCGGCAGCCCCGGGAGGTGAGTCAGGGTGGCCCCACCTTACTGATGGAGGAGCTCCTGCCCGTCTCCCAGAGCCGGCCCCCACGTCCCTGCTTTCGAGAGGCAGCCTGCACGTGCCAGCTCTTCCCACCGCGCCCCCCCTGCTGCTCTGCGGGACCAGCTCCCTCCGCCTGACTATGCTACCAGCGTTCCTGCCTGGTTCCATCAGTGCTCTGTGATCTGGCTTACCGTCACATCCCCGGCACCGGAAAACCAGGCCTGGCCCACAAGACAGCAATAAGTGACCAATGATAGGGGTTCAAAGAACAAGCCTGGCAGGCAGGGTGGGTAGGGGGTGGGGGGGCCTTGTTCTGAGAAGCTTCTTAGGCAGTGATGGCCTCAGACCCGAGAGCGGTGTCTTCTAGCTCTGCAGAGGTGCAGGGGTGTCCCCAAGGATCAATAAATAAATGGAAGGCAGGGCCAGCCACGTAATTTGGGGGGCCCAGTACAAAATGAAAATGTAGGTCCCCTGTTCAAAAAGCAGGCAGAAATCTTTTTCCTTCCCTTCACAGTCTCTCTCCCCCACTGTCGTGATGTTTTTAATTTGTTATTGTGCCCATGATCCCTTGGGCACAGGGACTCTCACAGGGTGAGTACAGACCCTCACAGGTGCCCACGGCTCCACCCTGTGGCTCGGTGGGCAGGCACACCTGATCCCAGCCCTTGCCATGTCTGCAGCCAGGCCCTTGCCAAGGGTGGAGAACAGCAGAGGTTGTTGGGGGCAGGGGGGTGGGTAGCTGAGACCCGCCCTGGGCAAGGCAGGACCACTCGTGAGCTGAGACTCCACACCCCCAGCACATGCACCATTGTTCCACCAACTTCGCTTAGAAAACACAAGTTCAAAGATAAGGTGAAGACTTTCAAGAGAGTGCACACAGAGCACGAAACTCCAAGCAAGGGGCTCCCTCCTGAGCACAGGGCCACATGTGTCGATGCTGATCACTTGCCCGTGAAGCTGCCCCTGCTGGGAGAACTACGGCCCTTCAAAAAGAGCGAGGTCCCGGTATCGGGTCTCGACATGCAGTTGAGGCCAGTCTTATTGGAAGGGAAAGTTCTGCTGTGAGGTACCATCTACAGACCGCTGGCCCGGAACGTGACCGCTATCAGGTGGCCCGCTGGCCTCCCTCCTCACCCTGGGCGTCTCGTGCAAAGCACACACCGTGATCATAGGCTTCCTTGGAAATGCCCTCCCTGCTTTAATCCCTTACGTTGTTGCCAGATGTTATTGTGTTGACAAACCCATTGCCTCTGACTTCCTGAGTGACAAGGGTCAGAAATCGAATGATAAGGTTGCTGACCTGTTTCCTCGGGAACAATGCCAAGCAGGTGGCGCCCTGGAGATCAGAGAGGGCTGGGCACTCGGATTCCACCAGCCACCCACGCTGTTCCCAGCCCTGGAACTGGGGAGCCAGGCAGCCACAGGATGTACATGTCTGGCCATTCCCCAAAAGATGAATGAGGGAGCCTTGGGAAAGTTAACTAATGCTTATTATTTAGTACCTACTGTGCACCAGCGATCTGACCAAGTGCTTTATCTGTGTTCCCTTAGTTAACCCTTGCAACAATTTTAGGCTGACCCCATTTTCCAGATGAGGATACCTGAAATTCAGAGAATGAAGCCATCGGTCCAAAGCCATAAGCCACATGGTTGGAAAACTGAGATTTGAACCCAGACCCGGGTGATCCCCAAAGCCACTGCTCTTCGAAGACTCCCAGGCGTGGCTGGATGGCTGGGGTCACTGCCCGGCTGAGCCATTGCCCCCACCGCTGCGTGTGCGTGGAACGGGAAGGGAGCTGGACCGCAGCCTCTGCTGTCTGCCGGCTCCTGCCTCTGGGCAGTCACCCTTCTTGGCAGGGAGCGGTCCCAAGGCTCCAACTCCAGCTTTCCTCCTCCAAGATACAGCCAGCCCTGGGGCTACTCTTCGGATCAGAGAGGAAGGAGGGAGATGGTGGGTCCGACACACCTGGATGCAAGTCACACTCCTGCCTCTTGCTCACCGTGTCTCCTTGGCTTGTCGCTTCGCACTGGGGCCTCAGTTTTCTCACTGCAAAGCAAGGGGTAATTTCAGTTCCTGTCTCTGGGGGAGTTTTCATGATCCAGTGAGGTAAGCGTGTACATAACAGGCATTCAGCAGTTGGTGGCTGTTATCGTATTGATAATTCATGACACTGTGGGGCGAGGACTGCAGCGTGGTGGCACCTGTGACACTCAGGAACACCTCTCCACGCTGGGACATGCTGGAAATCACTCAGCCCAGAACCGCCCTCCCCAGGAAGTTCATCCCTTCCTTGCTTTGCTTGGTCATTCATTGATCCCACAGATCCAGGCACTGTCCTAAGATGCATAATGAACAAAAGAGACAAATTGGAACTGGCACTCCTGTGGGGAGACCAACCGGAAACAAGAAATGGGGAAAGTAGGTTCAGCGTCACTGGTCCAGGTGTTAGAGACAGATGACCAGGGGCTGTGATGTGGGGGGCTTGGTGTCCCCAGTCTGCCTCATGGGGTGAGGCTCTCCGAAGTCTCTTAACCCCCTGGGAAGGTTGTTGTTGGGGATTTAACATGCTGCCTGTTGTTCAAGGTCCCGGCTCTCCCAGGGGGCCGGAGGTGGCCTCGTTGGGTTGCTTTGCCTCCAGTGTCTTTGAGAAAGTGGTTTTCCCAGTTAGGAGGTAGGAGTTTTTCTCAGGCTCCCCCAGGACTCTCAACCACTCCCTCTCAGGGCTGCTGGCCCCCGGGGCCACCCCAGGCAGGCCCTGGCCATGTATTATGGCACTGACTCCCCTCAGTGACCCTGTGTGATGCAGGTTCTATTAGTCCCATTTTACAGACGAGGGAAGGGAGGCTGAGTCCTTTGCCCAAGGGCACACGGTGGGTCTGTGGCTGAGCCAGGATTTGAACCCAGGCCTTTGGCTCTCAGAGCACATGCCCTAAACCAGTCTGCTCTAGTGTGAATGGTCTACTATGTGTCTGGGTGATGCTGGGTACTGTGGGAGGGTGTGCTGAGAACAGAAAGACCATCAGTGCTCAAGGTGGCCTGGGAAGTGACCATTGCCCAGTGAGCTGGGATTGCATTTACTCCTTGCTGCAGGGCTGGGAGGTGGGTGGGGTTAGCCCTGTGTTACGGATGAGGAGGCCGGGGGCCCAGAGGAGTTCCACGGCTTGCCAAGGTCACACAGCCCCGGGCAGCCTGACTTCATGTCCACTTGCTCTGCCTGTCATTTGCCTTGGCTATGTCCGTCCCAGCTTCGGCCTCCACCCACATTTTGCATTTGGACACACTGAAGCCCCCAAAACAATTCAGCAGCTTGACCCCCAACTGTGGGGAGGGGTGAGCCCTTTGGGTCATTGTGGAAACAGACGCCCCTTCTGCAGTGAAGTTGCTTTTGAGATGCCACTGATTCTCAGGGCAGGAGAAGCCGGGTGAGATGATGGTGTGTTATGAGGGCCTGGGGGTGTGACTTGGGGGAAGAGAGCTGTGTCAGGGATTCCTCCTGGGACTGATGAAAGGACCATAGGGTTTTATGGCGTCTGGGACAAACAAGCCTTTTAAAAGAAAATGTTCCCAAAGCTGTCCCATCCCACCATTGGCAAACAGTCCTTAAACGGCAAAGAAACATCCGTGTTCTGTGTTCACAAAATGGTGAGCTGGCGTTCAGGCCCATTTATTTAAACCCGGAGTCGACGAGGCTAAAGACTTCAGCTCCGAGTGGCAGCTCGCCGCCTCGCTGCAGCAAGGGAGCGTAATCTTCAGGGTTTTCTTCCCATTTACGGGTTTTTGTGTTGTTGTATATTTGTAAAATGAAGCTTCTGCTGGCAAAAGCAGGTTTTAGAGAGTGCGGCAGCTCTTTCAAGACCTAATAAGGCCCCAAAGGAGGGTGTGTTCCAGCAACACTTTCCTCCAATTCCGGCTCGCTTCGTACACTTTGGGCACCAGGTACCATTCGTCTTGCTTCCCATTAACGGAATTACCGCCATCACTTCTGCGGGACAACATGGGCCCTTAGGAACTGCCTTGGGGACAGAGGCAGGAGCAGCTGCCAAGCAGTTCTGCTTAGAGGGGAAAGGAAAGAAAAAAAGAGAGAGAGAAACCAAACTCTTACAAATGGATGGTTCCTTGGGTCCTAAGAAACTGGGCCAAGGAGGAAGCGGGCAGCAGGCCATACTGGTTCACCTCTCAGAGGAGAGTGGACAGGACCTGGATGGCTCCTACCCCCAAAGAAAGGGCTTGTCACCCTGAACTCACACCTTGAGTTCAGAGGAAGGGAAGGAGGGGGACTCAGCATTTATGGAGTCGTCACATATGCCTGACCCTGTGCCAGCCGCTTTGGGTATGTCATGGGGAGTGGGTGTCATTGGCTCCGTTTTCAGATGAAACAGAAGCTCAGAGACTCCAGAAACTTGCTTTAGATCATATATTTCATACGTGGTAGCTCTGGGGGTTGTTCATTTTCCTGGGCCGCCCTCTGGAGAACAGCAGTGCCCCTCCAAGAGGTGACAGGAAGCAGCAGAGCGAGGACTCCCAGGTCCAGATGCCCATCACCAGCCTGCCCTGCTTCAGCCCCTGATTCCACACGACTGAGCCAGCATCTAGGGGTCTTTGCTGTTATACAGTGATGCTGGCTGAGGGCAGTGCTGAACACTATCTGATGGTGAGAGTTCAGGCATCTGGGCCCCTGAGAATGGAGGAGGGAAGTGGGGAGGGATTTTCTTTACTCACTCTGCCTAACGTCCTGTGTGCCCCTTGGCAACAGGGATGGCAATAATTGTCACCTCCAGTGCCAGTTCTGATAGATTGGTAATGGCTGCCTGAGAGGGCATGTTGAGAAGGCTTTGGGATTGATTAGCAATGTCTGCTGTGTGCCCAATAATGAAGAGAGGAGGTCTGAGAGGGACCAGACTCAAGTTAATACAATTCTTAACCTGAGCTCTGACCCCAGGGGTCATTGTTCTCATTATGAGTTAGTTGTGTGCTTCATCACATTGTAAACTTGGGGAGGGCGAGACTGTGTGCCTGACACACGCTGGGAATTCCACAAATACCGGAAGGGAGGATAGATGAAGGCTCTGCCATCTCTGAAAGAACTGTTAATTGGGATTCGCTTATAGTGAATGTTTTTAAAAACACATATTTAAACTTCTAGGGGTGAGATTTAGGTGCCCACATATTTAAACGAAGACCCTCCCCTCCATGTCACTAATTTGCTGGCTGCCTTTGAATAAATAACCTTTCCAAGCCTCAGTTTCTTCGTCTTTGAAATGAAGTTCGTCATGGGACTGTGGTGAGGGGTGGCCAAGGAGGTAACAATCAGGGAACCCAGAGCCCATAGGTGGGCAGATTGGCATTCAGAAATGTCCAGTCCAGCTGCACCCCTTCTCCACCAGACGGGCCCCATCCCTCTGGTGTGCTGAACTCGAGGCTCTCTTGGGCTGTAATGCCTTTCTTCTTGCTTCTCAAACCTCACCACCTCCTGGAGTCTCCTCTGACCTCAGGACACTACTTAGGACTCTGTTTTGAGCCCCACAGCCCCCTGTGCTTACCCTCTTGGCGTGCCCCTATCCCTTGGGCCCACTGATGGGTCAGTCGCCTTGGCTTGGAGCCTCTCCAGGGCTGGGACAAGCCGACTTTCCTCTGTGATCCCGAGGCCCAGCCCAGGGCCTGGCCCCGTGAAGGCCTTGGTGACAGTGATGAGGGGGAAGGAGTGATGCACCCTCAGTTTGCTCCTCAGGCGTCGTTATCATGGAGACAGCTGAAACTCGGAGACTTAGACACTGTGTCCAAAGCCCAGGCCTCTGTTGGGGGCAGATGGGTTGGCTGGAGGGATAGAACCTGTTCCAAGGGGAGGAATATCATGACTTACACAGCTTATGGGCCTGCTACAGGTGACTCCTTAAGGGTTTGATGCTATGGGTGATGATCCAGTGATCCAGTGGTGATCCAGGGTTTGATTCTATGGGCGATGATCCTACGGTCCTATGATGATCCAGGGTTTGAGCCTATGGGTGATGATTCTGTGATCCTATGATGATCCAGAGTTTGATCCTATGGGCGATGGGCGTTTGGAAGGGTCTTGAGTTGGGGAGTGGCTCCCTGAAGCAATGTGTGGCCTGTGTGGAGGCTGGGGGTGGCGGTGTGGGAGGGCGCTGCAGGTGTTAGGGTGGGTGAGAGGGGATGGGGGCTGGCCTGGTGAGTGGGGGAGAGGTGGGCAGCCTGGAGCAGAGATAACGAGGGGCCCAGTGTCAGCAGTCTGGGCTCCTACCTGGAGACACCTGTGTCAGGGCAAAGTCGAGGCTGCAAGTTGAAAGAATATTCCGCTGTGGCTTAAACTGCTTCAGGACCTCGGGAGTGATTCCTGATGGGCCCCGTCTCAGTGTCCTCATCAGTAAAGAAGGTGTGATGAGCTCTTTGCCCTTTGATTTGATGCCTGGACTTGGGGTGGGGGTGGGGATGGAGTGAGGCCAAGGCGCATAGGGTCAGACTAAGAGTGAGGGGGGAACAAGAAGAATCAGGAAGCAACAAGGAATTCCTGCAAGAGACTGAAGGGGCTGTTGACTCCCCAGTGGCTCATTGTGAGCAGGGGGCTTGCGTGTGGCTGGGGTGTGTTCAGAGGGGAAAGACCTGGCTGGGGTGGAGGCTCCATGCCCCATGCCCGGTGCCTCCTCCACAAATGACAGCTCTTTTCTCTTAACAGTATGGAATTATTTATATAGAATTATCAGCTATCTTTTTTTAAACAACTCCTCCTCCTACTGCTATTATTTCCTTTTTAACAGAGCATCCATCAGGGGCTTACCTGTGCTATCATCTTCTCGTTTTCACCTTTACATGGCTTCATTTTATAAGTGAACTCAAGGCCCAGAGACATGAAGTGGCTTATCCAAGATCACACAGCAAGGATTTGAACCCAGATCTGTCTCCCCTGGAAGCACCTGAGGACCACTAGGGGTTAGCCAGGTTGGGGGATGGGGGAGCTAGGTGGAGGGCACAGGATGTGCAGGAGCCAGAGGTGTGAAACAGTGGGTTGCAGGAAACAGTAAGAGGCTCTATGGAGCTGATGTGGTGGATGACCGGTGTCAGCTGGGATTGGGGTCAGGTGGAAGGAGGCCTTGGATGCTGCGCTCTAGAGTCACGATTACCTGGAGGCCTTGAAGGTTGATAAGGGAGGGAGATGTGGCCAGGATGGCGTTTATGGTGGCGTGTGTGGCAAACAGTTTGGTGTTATGGAGGGTGTTCAGTCCAGGAGGCTGGTGTGGTTGTTGTTGTGGGCTCCCCCAGAGCCTCTCAGCTGCCTGAGGCTGAAATTCCACCCAAAAAGAACCTTTGGGGCTTCCCTGGTGGCGCAGTGGTTGAGAGTCAGCCTGCCGTTGCAGGGGACGCGGGTTCGTGCCCCGGTCCGGGAAGATCCTACATGCCGCGGAGTGGCTGGGCCCGTGAGCCATGGCCGCTGGGCCTGCACGTCCGGAGCCTGTGCTCCGCAACGGGAGAGGCCACAACAGTGAGAGGCCCGCGTACAGCCAAA